>NC_134404.1:253556379-253586379 GCF_038048845.1 Mixophyes fleayi | reverse complement strand
CCCTTTCCTCTTTGGGGGTAGATTGCACCCTACACTTACATAGAAAGTTTTAAAAAGATGTTATCGGCATCATCTTCAGCTTAATCCTCACCCTCATCAGTGTGTACGTCATCATCACAGACTATCAATTCATCGCCGCTTGATTCCGCCATTAGAGAACAGTCAGTGCTTGGATGTCTTGGATGGTGAAGGCCTTCCTCGTGGAAGATGTAGTTCATTTTTATAAACATCATTTTCTCCACATTTTTGGGAAGTAACCTTCTACGGCGATCACTGACTAAGTTCCCTGCTGTGCTGAACACTCGTTCAGAGTACACACTGGAGGGTGGGCAGCTTAGGTATTGCAAAGCAAGTTTGTACATGGGTTTCCAAATGGCCTGCTTTTCTTCCCAGTAAGGAAAGGGACTGTCTGACATTTCCATATCAACTACCTCTTGAAAGTAATCCTCCACCATCCTTTGCATGTTTATACTCATATTGGATGGAGTTATGGGCAAAGTGACACATTTTTTTGAAAAATCCTTCAAACCAGCCCAGATGTTAAATTGTTCTGGTCTGCCCCCTGTGTCTTCCCTGCTTCTTTTTTGGAAATTTAATTTTTTACGAGCAACAGCTTGAGAAAGTGAAGGAGGACACGTCATCAAGCCGAGGCCCAGTTCAGCGGCCAACTTGCTGAGCAATAGCTCCTTGCAAAAGTTCACATCTCGCTCATTTACAAGTAAAGACTCAATGTAGGTTTTAAACCTTGGATCAAGCACAGTGGCCAAAACGTACTGATCCGAGTTCAAGATCTTAATAACTCGAGGATCATTGTGAAGCGAATTAAGTACTTGATCGACAAGGCCAACATACTTTGCTGAATTGCTTGCTTTCAGCTCCTCCTTCATTTTCTCAAGCTGCTTTTCCAATAGTCTAATTAAAGGAATGACTTGGCTCAAACTAGCAGAGTCTGCACTGACCTCACATGTCACAACTTCAAATGGTTTCAGCACCTTGCACAGCACTGAAAGGATTCCCCACTGTGCAAGAGTGAAATACATCCCCCCTCCTTTCCCAATGTCATGACTTGTGCAATATGCTTGGATGGCTTTGCGCTGTTCCTCCATCCTCTGAAGCATGTACAGGGTGGAATTCCACCGAGTTACCACCTCTTGCTTAAGTTGGTGGCAGGGCAAGTTAAACTGCTCTTGGAGCTGCTGTAATCTCCTACATGCTGTGGCTGAATGCCTGAAATGGCCTGAAATTTTACGGGCCACCGAAAGCATCTCCTGCACCTCACGGTTATTTCGTAGGAAGCTCTGCACCACCAAGTTGATGGTGTGAGCAAAACAGGGAATATGTTGGAAATCACCCAGCTGTAATGCGCGCACTATATTGTTGGCGTTATCTGAAATGACATACCCTGGGGAGAGTCCGAGTGGTATAAGCCATGCATCAATCACATCTCTCAGTTTGCGTAACAAATTGTCAGCCGTATGCCTGTTAGTGAAGCCGGTGATACAAAGAGTGGCCTGCCTGTGACAAATGTTACGTAGTGGTGTACATGCTGCTGCTGTTCCTGCTGGTGAAGGTGAATGACCAACCCAGTGGGCTGTCACAGTCATATAGTCTTTGGTTTGGCCACTTCCACTTGTCCACATATCTGTGGTTAAGTGAACAGTGGGCAGAATGGCATTTTTCAGCGCAATCTCTACATTTTTACACACTTTTTGGTATAGTTGTGGAATAGCTTTACGGGAGAAATGGTGTCGCGATGGAATTCTGTAACGCGGACACAAAACCTCAATTAACTGTGAAAAACCAGCTGCGTTTATTGTGGAGATTGGACGCAGATCTAACACTAACATTGCAGCCATGGCGTCTGTGATTCGCTTGGTGACTGGGTGACTGCTGTCATATTTGCTTCCCCTCGCAAATGATTGTTTCACAGTTAATTGCTGAAATGTAGGACTGCTCATTTTATTAACCTGCCTCTGGGATGACGATTCACCCCCAGCAGCAGCAACAGCAGCAGCAGGACTAACGCATTCTTCAGAGGAATCAATAATAGTGCTGGAGTCATCCAGCCTTAAGTGGGATGCCGGGCTAACTCCGAGCGCTACTGAGGATATTGATGAGGATGGTGTGGTGGGTGTATTTTGTAGCCGTCGGTATGTCGGTGAGCGGAGGGTCTTAGCTGATGAGGGAGTGCTTGTATTCTTTTGGGAAGAACTTTCTGCTTTTCCCAACACTTTGCCATGAACTCTCGTTAAATGGCGTAACATAGACGAGGTTCCAAGATGGTTAAGGTCCCTCCCTCGACTGACTGTGGCTTGACATACACTACAAATGGCTATACAATTGTTGTCTGGATTTGGGTAGAAATAATTCCACACATAAGAAGTGGATTGTTTTGTTTTATGCCCAGGCATGACAATGGCCTTTTTCTTGTCACGTGCCAGAACTGCTGCCACTGGTGCAGGACTTACACAAACAACCTCATCCTCATCAACATCCTCATTAGCGCCCTCGTCGCCTACACAAATCTCCCCCTCATCCTCTTCTAATTCCAAAGTGGCATCCTCAATTTGGGTATCACCGGCTACACTCGGGCTATTAAGGCACACATCAGCAGAATGCTCACGATTAGACATCCCACTGTTGGATGGACTCTCCACAGGGATTGTTGTCATTTGTGAATCAGAGCAAATATTCTCCTGTAATGCCTCACTGTTATCTTGCAGCTCGGCTTTGACGCGTAACAGTAGTTGTGCACCAATTGTAGGCTGGGTAACTTTTTGGGATCTGCCACTAATAGCCAAAGGTGAAGGCCTCATTCTCTCTTTGCCACTGCGTGTGTAGAATGGCATGCTTGCAATTTTTTTTTTATCGTCACTTAACTTTTGCTCAGTTACACTTCTTTTTCGCTTCAATACAGTAAATTTTTTTTGGGTTTTTGTTTTTTGCACTAATTTGAAAACACTCTGTTGTTTGACATCGCCTTGGCCAGATGACGTACTGGGAACACTAACATCAGGACTGGTGACAGAACCTGGTTGCTCATTCAGATCATATGTGGACTGCTTTGAATCCATTCTGAGCGCAAACCACTGGGAAGTGCTAAAAATTATTTAGTAGATACTGCTGACAGATATGACTTTTGACAGCCAGAAATATTAATGCACAATTAGGGAGGACACCCCAAAAGCACTGAGGTGTGCTAAAAATTATTTAGTAGATACTGCTGACAGAAATGACTTTTGACAGCCAGAAATATTAATGCACAATTAGGGAGGACACCCCAAAAGCACTGAGGAGTGCTAAAAATTATTTAGTAGATACTGCTGACAGATATGACTTTTGACAGCCAGAAATATTAATGCACAATTAGGGAGGACACCCCAAAAGCACTGAGGAGTGCTAAAAATTATTTAGTAGATACTGCTGACAGATATGACTTTTGACAGCCAGAAATATTAATGCACAATTAGGGAGGACACCCCAAAAGCACTGAGGAGTGCTAAAAATTATTTAGTAGATACTGCTGACAGATATGACTTTTGACATCCAGAAATATTAATGCACAATTAGGGAGGACACCCCAAAAGCACTGAGGTGTGCTAAAAATTATTTAGTAGATACTGCTGACAGAAATGACTTTTGACAGACAGAAATATTAATGCACAATTAGGGAGGACACCCCAAAAGCACTGAGGAGTGCTAAAAATTATTTAGTAGATACTGCTGACAGATATGACTTTTGACAGCCAGAAATATTAATGCACAATTAGGGAGGACACCCCAAAAGCACTGAGGAGTGCTAAAAATTATTTAGTAGATACTGCTGACAGATATGACTTTTGACAGCCAGAAATATTAATGCACAATTAGGGAGGACACCCCAAAAGCACTGAGGAGTGCTAAAAATTATTTAGTAGATACTGCTGACAGATATGACTTTTGACAGCCAGAAATATTAATGCACAATTAGGGAGGACACCCCAAAAGCACTGAGGTGTGCTAAAAATTATTTAGTAGATACTGCTGACAGAAATAACTTTTGACAGCCAGAAATATTAATGCACAATTAGGGAGGACACCCCAAAAGCACTGAGGAGTGCTAAAAATTATTTAGTAGATACTGCTGACAGATATGACTTTTGACAGCCAGAAATATTGATGCACAAATATGGGGGACACCCCAAAAGCGCTGGGGAGTGCCAAATATGAAGAAAAAATAATAAACCTCTATCCTCCTCTCTGCACTAGCGATTTTGGTTAGAGCAATTGCAAGAAATATATTGTATTCTCTGTCCCTGCTCTAATTAGCCTATGACTACACCCTGCTCTCTCCCTCTGTCAAATGGCGATGGATTGCTGTGGAGGCGTGTATTTATAAAGTTGAAGTATCGCGAGAACCGAGCCCCGAGATCCGACAACGTCACAATGACGTTCGGCCTCGATTTGGATTCGGAACGGGCGGGAGAGTACCGAGCTGCTCAGCTCGGTACTCGGATACCCAAAGTTCGGGTGGGTTCGGTTCTCGGAGAACCGGACCCGCCCATCTCTAGTTATTAGCGATACCCGTGACCATGTAGCCATAACTGTGCACAGTGTCGGACTGGGGCATTCAAGCAGAATGAAATTTTTTGCCACATCTCATGGTAAGAGTCCATGTGATGGCATTTGAGGGACAGTTAAACGTCTAGCTCCACGCATCAGTCTGCAAGCAGTGTAAACCCATCACATCTTGACGCCTTTGGACCTGGGCAAATGAAAATGTACATGGCATAAAGTTTTTTTACGTGTCACAAAACAAAATACAAGAATGCAAAACCAAGCTGCATAGCCGTCTAGAAATGGTAAACACTGTGGCAGGAACACGTTCTCATCACAGATTTCGGCCTATTAGTAATGATGAGCTACACATATATTGATTGTCATCAGACGACATAAATACAGGAGGAACCAAAGTTAATGTCACTATGACCATAGTCACAAAAAATGTGGACAAAAGTGATCTGCAACCTGGAACATACATGGTAGAGGTGTATGATAACATCTAGTACATTGGGTATATCATTCAATGTAATAAGGAGGAAGATGTGCTGATACACTTAATGAAACTAAACCAATCAACAAATATGCTGTCCTGTCCTTCAAGAGATAAGTGTTTTGTTCCTTTTATTCATGTCCTCTGTGTAACGGAAGTGCCTACTATCCAAAGAAGTACTGGAAGGCAGTATACACTTTCTACTGACACTTTAAGGAAAATTACAGACCGTTACAACAAGTTCCAAACAAGGGAAAAGTAATGAGATTGTTGACTCAACTTCAGTTAAGGACTTAAGTTATGTTAATGGTTTTAAAATTCATGGTTTCTTGTGTTAATTATGTATGCGGTACAACAGTAATCAAACATCAACTTCATTATTTTTTTTCTCCACTATGAAACAGCATACCCTGCTGATTTTTTTTGTGGTAGTAATATATACCTTTTTTTAAACACCCCAAAAAATGGGATCCCTAATATCAAATGTAAAGTGGTTCCAGCTATGTAATCCAATGTTTTTTGAGTAAATAGTAATATGGCAGTCTGTATTTAAAAGACTACCAAATGAGCAGTGGCCATGATCGACTCTTTCTCTGTCTCCCTCTCTCTTTCTCTAGAAAGTTTCAGTTTTGGTCTCTCTAAAGGGAATCCCCTTCCCATCAGTTTCTGTTTGTTTCATTTCCTGTATGGGAGTTTTATCCCATTGCCTCAATTTAGTTCACTTTTTTGGTATGGTTTTTAACAATGTGTAAATTATGTATGCTGTACAGCAGTAATCGAGCATCAACTTCATTATTTTTTTTCTCCATTATGAAAGAGAGTACCCGGCTGATTTTTTTGTGGTAGTAATTTATACCTTTTTGAAACAGCCCCCAAAAAATGTAATCCCTAATGTAAATTGAACCTGGGGTTTTTAATTATATTCGAAAAACGTGCGTGTTTGCCGTAACACAAAACATGAGGCAGATAAAGTAATTTGGCTTGGATTCTTGGATTCGGGAGGAAGAGATACCTTAGGGGACCAAATTTTGTGTAGATTACTTAATAAACACCCGCGGTACTTCAAATAAACTGCATAAAGAAGCCGCGATTAGTAAATTATTTAATACGTTTTAAAATCTATATTTAATCAACTAATTGTCAGACCGTCAAGATATTTGGCAGAAACAGTTGTTTTGACATCCTCTCTTAACTAAAAAGTTTTCAAAAAAATCTGAGATAGGTGGTGGACATTTCATGTTTTTTTGGGTGATCTGATGTGGAATGACCCATATATATATATATATATATATATATATATATATATATATATATATATATATATGGCTAGTTCTAATTTAACTGTTGTAAGTCAGTTGCTAATAACTATGTATTTTCCTTTTCAAAACTGAAACACCTTTTCTGTTGGTCTGTTTATACTAGAGTTATCAGAAGAAAGGATATGCCCAGAATCACATTTTGAATGTTCTGAAGATGAGATGCAGTTGAACGTTTGCCATGTAAAAAATGCATTTCAAAGCGAATTGTTTAAAATCATGATTGAAGGAATCAAACTTTCTTTGGTATGTATTATTTTTCATTGAGATACTGCTGGTATCAAAACTTTCAATACAATTCTTGTGTATGTATCCTGGCAGCCTCAGAGTTCCTCATCTGTATGCCACAATGTTCTGTATCCCCCCTCATTTAAGTTATTAATTAGAGAAACCCAGATGAAAACCCATAGTTTTTTCAATATTTATATGCATGCAAATACTTTATCCTTAATAATTAAAACAAAATAGCCAATATTTAAAATGTATACCTTTAAATATATAAACCTTGATTTAATGTTAGCTAAAGTATTAGACTGAGTCTAAGTCTTTATTGTAAAGTTATAGCTAGA
Source organism: Mixophyes fleayi (assembly GCF_038048845.1). Lineage (NCBI taxonomy): Eukaryota > Metazoa > Chordata > Amphibia > Anura > Limnodynastidae > Mixophyes > Mixophyes fleayi. Next base: position 253,579,462 of record NC_134404.1, on the reverse strand, counting down.
ATAACTCTCTTAGTAAGTTCTCTCAGAGTTATTTATCTCAACACTATTTAGAGAATTTTAAACCAGGAGTACAGCTAGAAATTGCCAAATGTTTAACCAATTAAACATTTCACCTATTACATTCCTTAATCTTTGCTATGGGTACCTATCAGAGGGTTAGCTCAGACAAATTCTGCTGTCAGGCGCCATCCTCGCACTTACCTTAGGTGTAGGGGATGGCCGCCTTTCTCTTCTCGATGTCCACGTCCCGTTGTCTAGCAACGGGATGCTCTTTCGGTTTTTATGCCATGTCCCATTGCTACGCAATGGAATACCCAGCCTGTCGACGGTCAGCTGTGTTCTGACCACCAAAACTTGCATCCTCCAAGCATGTGACTCTTCTTTCTATATAAGGACACTCTGGCACCATTAGGGTCCCAGAGTATTGGTTTACCCCAGCTCCAGCACTCATTGTGAATTTAACTTGTGATTCCTATTGATTGCTGGCTTCTGGCTTGTTCCTTAGCTTATTCTCCTGGATTCCGTTTTGGTACTGTACAGCCCATTTGGTTTGACCTTCTGCCTGATCTTGACTCGCCATCTGATTATCCCTGTGTAGTGCGCTACTGTTGGTTTTTAAACCATATCATTTGACTATTCCTGTTCATCACACCACTGTTCTGGTGACTAACTTGGAGAACCGCAAGATATGCACCTCTCCCAGTGAAGTTCATATCTCATTTGCAGGGTACCTAGTTAACACCGGAGCTGCGTTAGACTCTGCGCCTCCCTGTTTAGTTGTGCTAATACCAACCAGCGGCTCCTTCAGCATGATACATTACTCTGGCCATGAGTGGATAGGACGAACCATCCGCCCAAAAACTTTTGGTGCACCTAGCTTAAAGAGTGGATCAGCAGGAAACTAACCAGGCCCAACTCCTACAATGCATTCAAGGGGTTCTATCCTGTCTGGATACCCTCCAAAGCACTCTACAACCCATTCAGCTGCACCCTTAGTTACAGTAACCACCTCTGCCTCCACCACTGTCGCTAGTACTAACGGCATCCAGAGTTCACACATTCTAGCTCGGGAGAAATATGATGGCAATCCTACGAGGTGCAGAGGTTTCCTCAACCAATGCGCCATTCAATTTGAGTTGGCATCGAAAAATTTCACCTTTGAGAGAACCAAGGTGGCATCTATAATTTCCCTTCTTTCCTTCAAAGCCTTTGCTTGGGCATCACCTCTGTGGGAACAGGATGACCCTATACTTCATAATGCTACTGTGTTCATCGAGAGTTTTTGAAATGTCTTTGACAAACCTGGCCAGGTGTCCTCTGTCGACTTCTTGGTCTACGGCACGGATCTCTCTCAGCTGGTCAATATGCGGTGCAATTTCGGACCCTAGCTTCTGGACTCCATTGGAATAACTAGGCACTGACCTGACCGATAGCTTTTGGCAAGGTCTAAATGTTGGCATTAAAGATGATCTGGCTTCACGTGATCTGCCTTCCAGCCTAGATGACCTGATATCTCTGTTTCAAAGTGGACATTCGTTACAGAGAACGCATCCAGCACCGTTTCTGCCGCTCCTTTCCTCATCTGGCACCTCACTTCCAGTCTCATATAACCACTGCTGAAGAAACAAATGCAGATAGAATGGGATAGGTGATGAAAAACCGACTGTGCCTTTCCTGTGCATCCTCTCTTCCTAGCAAGCTTTGATCTGGAAATAATCCTCCCTGGCCAGCTCGGGGTTATTCATTGTTAAAAAGAAGGACCGGCTCCATTAGGCCGTATATTAACTACCGTAACCCTAATGCAATCACTGTAAAGAACAGCTATTCGCTTCCCATCATCCCGGAGCTTTTTGACAAGCCTTCACAAAGCTGGACCTTAGGGGTGCTTATAACTTGATTAGTATCCAGGAAGGGGACTAATGGAAGACCATGTTTGTCACCAGAGATGGCCATTACGAATACCTTGTGATGCCCATCGGGCATCGTGCCTGCGGTCTTCAAGAGTTCATCAATGAGATCTTCTGGGACCTTTTGTACCAATTTCTGCTTATCTATTTAGATATAATGATTTTCTCACAGGATCTCTCTTCTCACCATAGCCACATTAAAGAGGTCCACTCCCACCGCTGTAAGAAGCATTTATATTGCAAGTTGGAGAAATGCCTTTTCGAGCAATCTCAGGTACCCTTTTTTGGATACCTGGTTTATGGCACAGGCTTGCAAATGCATCCAAGTAATGTAGAGGCTTTTCTTAACTGACCCCAAGCTGACGGATTAAAGGCCACTCAACGCTTATTGGATTTACCAACTGTTACTCGCAATGTATAAAGGATTTTTCTACCCTTATTTTGCTGTTACTTGCTCACCTGTAAAAGAGGACAAGTCAAGTCTTGGCCTCAGGAGACAGTACTCGCATTTAAGACTTTAAATATAATATTTTTTTCATCTGCACCAGTGCTGAGACATCCTGACCAGAACAAACCCTTCTTCTTGGAAGTTGATGCCTCTTCGGTAGGAGATGTGCTATCACAGAAGAGTCCCTCTGGTATTCTCAGGCCCTGTGGTTTTCTTTCCAAGAAATTCTCGCCCTGTGAAGAAATTTATAGTAATGGAAACAAGGAACTTCTCGCTATTTAAGTTGGCCTTGAAGAATGGCGCTATCTGCTAGAGCGAGCTCTCTTTCCTGTTACGGTATTAACTATTAAAGTAATTTTATCATTTTCAAATAAGCATTGCCCAAGCGATTGTGTTGTGTTTCCAACGCACAAAGTAATTTATTTTAGCAGATGCAAAATTTAACATGATTATTTCTATGAATGATTATAATACAGTACAGCCAATACTAAAAGATAAATACATACCGCTGCGATCGCTTGCGCTAGCTACGATCCCACGGGTACCAGTCGACCGTATTTCACTCCAGAATACTGTGGTCAGAGAGACTGAAGCCAGTGGGAGCACAGCTATATTATATACATTTAGTGTTACAGAGACAACAATGCAGATGACGTGGCTTGCTTCTATAGGTCCAGTATTTCAGGTGGGTCCAGTGTAAACAGGTCATAGGCTAGTTCAAACAAACCCCTCTAAGGCTGAGGGTCAACATTCCAGATGATTCTCCCACCTAGAAACCAGTTTAAGCTAGGCTATGTACACATTACAGTCAGTATAACTTTTAAGTATTTATTCCCTAACATCACTAACTAGAGTATGCAATATGCGATCTTTACGGCGAAAGAACCGGACAACTGCTGATGTATAGGGGATTAAAATGATATCAGACATGATACATTTCCTATAACCTGAACCTAATAAACTAAATACTATCTGCTCATAAATCACTGTGGATTGGAATCATTATAAATATGAAATATATAAATAACTAAAGGTTGTAATGGGAATGTGTGCGTGTATATTTTACTGTGCGATCGCAGTATGCCACGTGCAATCGCACAATAAAATAATATTAACCAATATACTTTCGTTCATCCAATTATACGACTTCGACATAACAGATTCTAAAATTCTGTGAATGCTCAGTGTTTGAATCCTTGGCTGGCCCGTTGGTCACTCTTTATCAGCAGGTTTCAATTGATTTTGACATTCCATCCGAGCACTAAGAATTTCAGGGCAGATGCCCTCTGAAGATCCATTGACCTTTCTGATCCCAGCCCTTCTATAGTATCCAAACCATCTTTAGTCCCTGTGTCTGGATGGACAGCCTATGCCACCCTGTCTGTTGTTGCTGGGAATCGTCTGGGCTTACTTTGCCACCGTTCCTTTACGTTACCGTTCCTTTACATTATCCCAAATGCACCCTCTTGTTGCAGTAGGAAGGGCTTACAATGCTGCCACCACTGAGCTCCTTCTATGGTACTCAGAACCATGTTCCTTCTGGGTAACTGACGCTGCTAGTGTACCTCGTTGCTGGTGTACCCGGGCTGGTACTCCTGACCTCTCACTATAGACCAGGGTTGCTGTGGATGGATACCCCCCTAGCCTATCACACTAACCAGGGCTGCATGGGTAGCAGGCAGAGCAGTGATACTAGAAAAGCTTGGGTCCAAACCTCAGACAGCTGGAGAACGGATTAGATTTTAGGGTCTAATCTGCAGGTCACAGGATTACAGCAATATTGAAGTTATGAAGCAGGGTCTTGAAGCAGAGTGATGTTTATTGCTCAAGTGTCCTGTAAAGGACAGTTCCACTGATTTAAGGTATCAGTGGTCAGGTCAGATGTAACATCAGAATGATACATTTCAGTGTACAAGTCTGCATTTATACAGATTTGGACACAGGCTATTTTTAGAATCAGGATGTACTCTATTTACACAAACATGGATTTACATAAACTGGAAAGCTAGCCATATTTACACTTCTATGTGAAATTCTAGAAACGCTGTGATGTCCTACACCTGGTTCTCATATGCAGAGAATCCAGGAGCCTGTCTTAATAAAAAGTTCCTGCCTTCAATGTTGGACCTTCACACATCAAAAGATCTAATTAGCAATGGGCCTTTCTTCAGACTGTTTGGAATACATATTCACACAAAACAATAAAAACAAGCCAGTTTCCCACATCACAATACACAAGAGGCTTTGTAAACAAAGGCTCATTGTATCAGATATATACATTAGAAATAGGCATATCCTATAGCAAGGTTAAACAAGAGACGAATTTCTTCCCCTGGTCTCAGAAATAACGATTTCCTATCTCACAATATACACAATATAAAAAATAAGTGCACTTGCAATTATATAAACAACCGCCCTGTGCTATATCCTTTAAATAAATTTATACCAAAAGTTATTTAATAGTGATCCAGTCAGTCCCTTTAAAATCTTGGCCTTGACCAAATCTACCATCAAGACTCCTCCTATTGGTCAATCTTTTGTAGCTACTAGCGTACCAAAGTTTTGAGATGGGCTCACATCTCTAAATTTGCTGGGCATGGTGGCTCTTTTCTCTATTGGTGGGCCTCTGACTTGCGTAAATACATCTAAGTCTATAAGGCCTGTGCCAAACACAAGACCCCCAGACGTTCCCCTTCCGGTCTCCTCCTTCCATTTACTGTGCCATTGCCTCCATGGACCAGCATTAGCCTCAATTTTATTACGAATTTCCCCAACAGCCACGGCTATAATGTTATCTGGGTGGTGGTTAACCGATTTTTTTAAAGTTCGCTCACTTTTTCCCCTCAGAAGTCTACCATCTTCTTCTGAATTGGCACTTCTTTTCATCTTTCATTTCTACGGCTGCCCTTGTGAGATCAAGATTTACAGGTCATTCGGCAAACATTTAGGGATCAGCCTGAAATTTTCCTCCAGGTACCATCCACAGATGAATAGCCAAACCGAGCGGGTCAACCAGGATCTAGAATCTTATCTGTGATGCTATTGCGCCGAAGAGCAATCCTCCTGGAACAAGTTCTTGCCCTGGGCGGAGTTTACACACAACATGTATCTACTGGTCTTTCTCCCTTTTTTTATCATCTTTGGGAAGCATCCTGTATTACCTACCTTCTCGGATTTACCTGAATCCTCGGCATTGGCAGCTCAGAGTATAGTCTGCAATTTTTCTAAGATTTGGTCCTATGTGCAGTCTAAATTGCAGCAGTCTTCGGACCTTTAAAAATGTTTTGTGGACCGCTATCAAAGAAATCTTTTGGTACTCCATGTGGGTGACAAGGTATGGCTTTCCACCAATAACTTCAAGCTCAAGGTCCACTCCATGAAACTCGCACCTTGCTATATTGGTCCTTTCTCCATCAATCATGTAATTAATGCCATTATTTACAAACTCCGGTTACCCTCCTTTCGCCAAGTACATCATACATTTCATATCTCCTTGTTGAAGCCGCTTATCCTTTTCCCATGGATCTTGTCCACCTCTTATCAACGGCTAAAAAATTGTAGACCGCACTGGGTAAACCATACAAAAATATTTAATGAAGTCAACACAAATGTGACCTATATAAGTAATCTATTACTGATTTGTGGTGCACCCTCACATACTATAACATGTATGTCCAAAAAAGGAGAGAGAAAGAGAAAATTTGTATAGAGGGGCACTCAAAGGGTTTAAATTGTTAAATATAGACTATCAAATTGAGAAAGATTCATATATATATATATATAAAAAAAACATAACTTTATTGGTATTCATTAAAATACTAGAGTTCCCCATATATTATTTGGGGTTAATGACAAATCACAAAATTAGCGAAAATATTAAAAAATGTAAATGAGTAATAGTGACCAGAATTAAGGATACTGTTAATAAGCAGTGTTACCTGCTATTCTGTGTTGCTGTCTGTAATATTAATTGTGGGTAAAATACCCTATATAGTATAAGTCAAAATACCTGTAGTCTAAACCTTACAGTGATAAGAGTATAATCCTTTTAGTAATATGTAACGATATAAAGACCGCGTTTATACGCGTAGTCACTCTGAATGGAGTTGAAAGGACAGGTCAAGATATACAGTTTCCTGTAATCAGCTGTGCCGTGTTTACATAAAGATTATGCTAATAGGATTATCCATAACACCTATACAGTACTATTGTATTATTCATTGTTGTCTATTTCTTGTAATCAGCTGTGCCGTGTTTACATAAGGATTATGCTAATAGGATTATTCATAACACCTATGCAGTACTATTGTATTATTCGTTGTTGTCTATATGTATAGAAAATCGCCAAGAGTATTATTTGGATCAAGTGAAACATCGTTGTATCCTCTGAGGGCCTGATTATTTCTACTATTGAGTAAGCGCATACCCTATAGGGGGCCTCCACAGAGTGAAAACACGGGTGTCATATGTACCATCAATATCTGGCACGGGCATATAGTCATAAAGGAGTGTTAAAGATTTATCAAGATCCTACTTTTGCCAACATACTTCACCATCAAAGTTTTCTTTCTGTGTATTATGTTTCATATTCTAGATTATTGAAATTTGGACATTGTTCCTATATGAAATATACATTCTTCTTCCCAGTGTGTGTGAAGACAGCGCCTAATGTATGTATCGATCTATATATGTCCATGTTATTATAAAGTTGTGGTGAACTTTTTCTGATACAAGCAGGGCGGCATATCTTAGTGGAGCGCCACGGACACAGCTCAACATTGTAACATTTATATGTATAGAGACTTTATTGATAATATGAGTCTAGTTTCATTATCCAACAATAGTAAAATCAAAAGCCCATAATGAGTGGCTCTGCAAGGTGGAGTTAGTGCTGCTTTCCCTGTAAAGGATCCTGTATAACAGATGCTGATATACGCGACTATTATGTTAACATATCTATCCTAATGCGGAATATAGATGATGTTATAAGTAGCCCCCTAACATGAGCAGCCCTTCAGTGTCCTATTTAAAGCGTATAGCCCCGCCTCCAAATGACGTCAGTGTAAGTGACGTTTTGGGGAAACCAGGGGTGGAGTTACTTGATTGGCAGGTATGCATGACAATGTTCTGATAGCGTTATACTGAACACGCTGTAAATGTACCAACGGTTTATAGTAACAGAGAATGTGTGTTTATGAAAGGAGATACCTTCCGAGACAGTTTAATAAGGATACAATAATCTAGATGTAAAATTATATAGTTGTATGAATAATTTGGAGTAACCAAAAATTAAGATTGACGTCATTTGGAGGCGGGGCTATACGCTTTAAATAGGACACTGAAGGGCTGCTTCGGCTTGCCTTTGATAAAGCCAATTAGCGAAACGCGCATTAGGCGTTTCTGTGCAATGCTGTCTTGTTAAACTTGTAATATTATTCTAACCTTCAGTGTTTTCGCCTATAAATCACTGTGCTCATGTTAGGGGGCTACTTATAACATCATCTATATTCCGTATTAGGATAGATATGTTAACATAATAGTCGCGTATATCAGCGTCTGTTATACAGGATCCTTTACAGGGAAAGCAGCACTAACTCCACCTTGCAGAGCCACTCATTATGGGCTTTTGATTTTACTATTGTTGGATAATGAAACTAGACTCATATTATCAATAAAGTCTCTATACATATAGACAACAACGAATAATACAATAGTACTACATAGGTGTTATGGATAATCCTATTAGCATAATCCTTATGTAAACACGGCACAGCTGATTACAAGAAATAGACAACAATGAATAATACAATAGTACTGTATAGGTGTTATGGATAATCCTATTAGCATAATCTTTATGTAAACACGGCACAGCTGATTACAGGAAACTGTATATCTTAACCTGTCCTTTCAACTCCATTCAGAGTGACTACGCGTATAAACGCGGTCTTTATATCGTTACATATTACTAAAAGGATTATACTCTTATCACTGTAAGGTTTAGACTACAGGTATTTTGACTTATACTATATACGGTATTTTACCCACAATTAATATTACAGATAGCAACACAGAATAGCAGGTAACACTGCTTATTAACAGTATCCTTAATTCTGGTCACTATTACTCATTTATATTTTTTAATATTTTCGCTAATTTTGTGATCTGTCATTAACCCCAAATAATATATGGGGAACTCTAGTATTTTAATGAATACCAATAAAGTTATGTTTTTTTTATATATATATATATATGAATCAAGACAGACCAGGGCGAAGAATTTGAAGTGGATTGTATTCTAAAGTCATGTACCCTTAGAGGCAAGGCCCAATTCTTGGTTCACTGGAGGTGTTATGGCCCTGAGGAGAGATCCTGGGTCATCAAACAGGATCTCCAGATCCCTGTCTCATGGCCGAATACCTGGAGATTCAAGTTACCACTTCTGAGAGAGGGGTGGGAAGTACTAACAAGCGCCATCCACGCTCTTCCCCTTGATGCAATGGACGGCCGCCTGTTTCTTCTCAATGTTCGCGTCCCTTCCTAGCAATGGGGGTGATCTTCCGTTTTTCGGGCCATGCTGCGCGCTCATTGGTATCGTGTCCCGTTACTAGTCAGCGAGATGCTCACTCTCCCCAACCCGTCAGCGGTCAGTTGTGTTATAACTGCCGAAACTTGTATCCTCCAATCAGAAGGCACTTCCTTCTATATAAGAAGACTCTTTGGTTCACCCCACCTCCACCGCTCTTTGTGAATTTACCTTGTCATTCCTATTGATTGCTGACTTCTGGCTTGTTCCTTGGCTTATTATCCTGTATTCCGATTTGAGACTGCACAGCCCATTTGATATGACTTTCTGTCTGTTCCTGACTCGCCCTCTGGTTATACCTGTGTACTCCACTACTGTTTGGTCTTGATCAGTCGACTATTCCTGTTCATCACACCACTGCGCTGGTAACTAACTTGAAGAACCGCAACCTGCGCACCTCTTGCAGTCCATATCTTATTTGCGGGGGTCCCTGGTGAACACCTGAGGTGCGTTAGACTCCACGCATCCCTGTTTAGTTGTGCAAATACCAGCCAGTGGCTCCTTCAGTGTTATAACCCTGACATCTGCTTCTATTTGTTAAATGAAACTGAAACGAAGTATAATGTAGTATGAATTAACAAAACTTCTTAAAAAACAAATTAAAAGTCAGATTTTTCTTTAAAAGTTTAGAAGGCAGGATTGCACAATAAATCCCTATTTCTTTTGCACATGGGAATTTTTTATTACCTCTTGAAGATTGAGGCAAATAATTTTTCAAAATTTTTCAAACCATAATTTAGCTGCTTGTGGGTTATGTTGTCCCAGCGGCAGAAGACGTAGCAGGATGTTAATTGTAGGGATGAGCGGGCTCGGATTCCGCTAATCCGAGCCCACCCGAACAGTGCGGATCCGACGGGATCTGAGCACTGTTCGGGTATTTCCGGCGGCGCCCTCAATCCAAAACGAGGCTATGACATCCAAGTCTCGCGTCGGATGTCATAAATTCCCCGCTTGCGGCCGCCATCTTCATTTGGGCTGAGATCAGGGAAGAGGGAGGTTGTAGGGTAGAGGTGCTCCTGTGTGATCAGTCCAGTGATGCTTTATTCTTTTGTCCTGTGCTCTGTCCTGCTGAGTCCAGTGGTGCTTTGGCCAGTGCTTTGTCCTGCTGAGTCCAGTGGTGCTTTTGTCCTGTGCTCTGTCCTGCTGAGTCCAGTGGTGCTTTGGCCAGTGCTCTGTCCTGCTGAGCCCAGTGGTGCTTTTGTCCTGTGCTTTGTTCTGCTAAGTCCATAGTAATTTTATAATTATTAAAAAATCATAACATTTTAAAAAAAAAAAAAAAATTATACAAAAATAATTTTAAAAAAATATAAAAAAATTATTTAAAAAGTATAAAAAAATTCTAGTGCAATATATTCTTGCAGTCCAGAAATATTAGCACTGCAATACCTACGTTCACTGTTCTTGCAGTCCAGAAATATTAGTACTGCAATATTTACCTACGTTCACTGTTCTTGCAGTCCAGAAATATTAGTACTGCTAAATTAAAAACGTTCACTGTTCTTGCAGTCCAGAAATATTAGTACTGCTAAATTACAATACGTTCACTGTTCTTGCAGTCCAGAAATATTAGTACTGCTAAATTAAAATACGTTCACTGTTCTTGCAGTCCAGAAATATTAGTACTGCAATATTTACCTACGTTCACTGTTCTTGCAGTCCAGAAATATTAGTACTGCAATATTTAACTACGTTCACTGTTCTTGCAGTCCAGAAATATTAGTACTGCTAAATTAAAATACGTTCACTGTTCTTGCAGTCCAGAAATATTAGTACTGCAATATTTACCTACGTTCACTGTTCTTGCAGTCCAGAAATATTAGTACTGCAATATTTACCTACGTTCACTGTTCTTGCAGTCCAGAAATATTAGTACTGCTAAATTAAAATACGTTCACTGTTCTTGCAGTCCAGAAATATTAGTACTGCAATGTTTACCTACGTTCACTGTTCTTGCAGTCCAGAAATATTAGTACTGCTAAATTAAAATATGTTCACTGTTCTTGCAGTCCAGAAATATTAGTACTGCAATATTTACCTACGTTCACTGTTCTTGCAGTCCAGAAATATTAGTACTGCAATATTTACCTACGTTCACTGTTCTTGCAGTCCAGAAATGTTAGTACTGCTAAATTAAAATACGTTCACTGTTCTTGCAGTCCAGAAATATTAGTACTGCAATATTTACCTCCGTTCACTGTTCTTGCAGTCCAGAAATATTAGTACTGCTAAATTAAAATACGTTCACTGTTCTTGCAGTCCAGAAATATTAGTACCAGAGATATAACTATAATGGAGTACAAAAATTTGGAGGATAAAGTAGGGAAAGATCAAGACCCACTTCCTCCTAATGCTGAAGCTGCTGCCACTAGTCATGACATAGACGATGAAATGCCATCAACGTCGTCTGCCAAGGGCGATGCCCAATCTCCTAGTAGAGGGCATGTAAAATCCAAAAAGCCAAAGTTCACTAAAATTAGCAAAAAAAGAAAATTGAAATCATCTGAGGAGAAATGTAAAGTTGGCAATATGCCATTTACGACACGGAGTGGCAAGGAACGGCTTAGGCCCTGGCCCGTGTTCATGACTAGTGGTTCAGCTTCACCCAAGGATCTAAGCCCTCCTCCTCCCCCCCTCTAAAAAATTTAAGAGACTTAAGCTGTCATCAACAACACAGCAAACAACTCTACCTTCTAAAGAGATGGCATCACAAATCCCCAAGGCGAGTTCAAGGCTGTTGGTGGTTGCGAAGCCTGACCTTCCCATCACTGTACGGGAAGAGGTGGCTCCTTCCACCATTTGCAGCATGCCCTCTGCATATGCTGGAAGGATCACCCACAGTCCAGTTACAGATTTGGCTAATGAAGGTGTGAATGTTGTACACCGGGAGGAGGATATTGATGTGGTTGGCGCTGAGAAGGAACTTGACGAGGAGGATGCTGATGTGGTTATCTTAAATGAGGCACCAGGGGGGGAAACAGTTGTTGCCCATGGGAGGAAAAAGCCCATCGTCATGCCTGGTCAGAGAAGACCAAAAAATCCACCTCTTCGGTCTGGAGTTATTTTTATCCCATTCCGGACAACAAATGTATGGCCATATGTACCTTATGTAAAGCTCAAATAAGCAGGGGTAAGGATCTTGGCCACCTAGGGACATCCTCCCTTATACGTCACCTGAAAAACCTTCATAATTCAGTGTTTAGTTCAGGACCTGTGGCTAGGACCGTCAGCAGTCCAGGGACACCTAAATCCCTTGGTCCTGTTGTATACACACCACCAACACCCTCCTCGTCAACTTCCTCCACGATGTCCATCAGAGATAGTCCTGCAGGCCATGTCACCGGCATGACTGAGACCTCTTCAATCTGGGATTCTTCCGGGGAATCCTGCAGCGATACGCCTACTACTGCCGCTGTTGCTGCTGGTAGTCGGTCATCTTCCCAGAGGGGAAGTCGTAAGAACGCTACGTCTTTCACCAAACAGTTGACCGTCCAACAGTCGTTTGCCATGAGCATGAAGTACTACAGTAGTCACCCTATTGCAAAGCGGATAACTGCGGCTGTAACAGCTATGTTGGTGTTAGACGTGCGTCCGGTGTCCGCCATCAGTGGAGTGGGATTTAGACGGTTGATGGAGGTATTGTGTCCCCGGTACCAAATCCCATCTAGATTCCACTTCACTAGGCAGGCGATACCCGGGATGTACAGAGAAGTACGAGCAAGTGTCCTCAGTACTCTTAAAAATGCGGTTGTACCCACTGTCCACTTAACCACGGACATGTGGACAAGTGGTTCAGGGCAAACTAAGGACTATATGACTGTGACAGCCCACTGGGTAGATGCATCGCCTTCCGCAGCAACAGCAGCAGCTTCATCAGTAGCAGCATCTCCACAACGGCTGCTCGTTCCAAAGCAGGCAACGTTGTGTATCACCGGTTTTAATAAGAGGCACAACGCTGACAACCTCTTAGAGAAACTGAGGGAAATAATCTCGCAGTGGCTTTCCCCACTTAGACTCTCCTGGGGATTTGTGGTGTCAGACAACGCCAGTAACATTGTGCGGGCATTACATATGGGCAACTTCCAGCATGTCCCATGTTTTGCCCACACCATAAATTTGGTGGTGCAGCATTACCTGAAGAGTGACAGGGGTGTGCAGGAGATGCTTGCGGTGGCCCGCAAAATTGCTGGACACTTTCGGCATTCTGGCAGTGCCTACCGCAGACTCGAGCAACATCAAAAAAGGCTGAACCTGCCCTGCCATCACCTCAAATAAAAGGTAGTGACGCGCTTGAACTCCACCCTCTATATGCTGCAGAGGATGGAGGAGCAGCAAAAGGCCATTCAAGCCTACACAGCCACCTACGACATAGGCAAAGGAGTGGGGACTGATTTCGGTGTTGTGCAAGGTTCACACTGGTACACACTGAACGGGGCGAGGAATCTGAGGATGAGGACGACATCTTGCCTCAGTAGAGCTAGTTTAGTTTGTACAGGGAGAGATAAATTGCTTTTTTGGTGTGGGGGCCCAAAACAAATCAATCATTTCAGCCACAGTAGTTTGGTAGGCCCTGTCGCTGAAATGATTGATTTGTTAAAGTGCGCATGTCCTATTTCAACAATATCAGGGTGGATGGGAGGGCCCAAGGACAATTCCATCTTGTACCTCTAGCAAACTCTTGCAAACTGCCATCCTGTCTGCCACTCCTAGATGGGCCACGTGTTTGTGCCGCCCACTTGTGTCGCTTAGCTTAGACATCCAGCTACCTCGGTGCAACCTTTTGGACTAAAAACAATATTGTGAGGTGTGAGGTGTTCAGAATAGACTGGAAATTAGTGTAAATGAATGTTATTGAGGTTAATAATAGTGTAGGAATGAAAAAAAAACAAAATATGGATTTTAGCACTTTTTATGCTTTTTTAAAAAAAAATCGGAACCCAAAATCAGAACCAAAACCTTTCGTGGGATGTTTTGGCAAAACAAATCAGGACCCAAAACCTCAAGCTAATCAGAACCCAAAACACCAAAACACCAAAAGTGGCCAGTGCACACTCCTAGTTTATTGTAATCCATGAAAATCCTTGAAAATTTAGAGTGATGTTCCAGACACCACTTTTTTCATATTCTTGGCGTACACTATAGGGCTATATTTTGTTTATTTCTCTCTAGATATGAGCAAAATGTCCAAAACTGTTCTGAAATATATTCAACTCGTTATGTATTTAGCTATGAAATCCTGCACATTATGCCAGTCCTACCCCAACCACACTATATAGAAACAATTGACTGTTGTCACCACAACGGTTTTCTGTAGACTATATATTTAGCAAAAATAAATACATATACAAACTGTATAAATAGAGTTTGAGATTGCCATTCTATAGATAGATGCTGGCAGGGACAGAGCAATGCATTTACAGGTCCCAGCCATACCCATTAAGCCAGGTTTGGGGATCCATTCCTTTGTCTTGTTGACAAGTTCCTTTCTCTCTCCCCTTCCTTTGTCTTGCTGGCCGGCCCCTCTCTCTCTCCCCTCCCTGTGTCCTGTTGGCAGGCCCCCTCTCTCTCTCCCCCTTCCTGTGTCTTGTTGGCAGGCCCCCTCTCTCTCTCCCCTTCCTTTGTCTTGCTGGCAGGCCGCTCTCTTTCTCCCCTTCCTGTGTCCTGTTGGCAGGCCCCTCTCTCTCTCCCCATTCCTTTGTCTTATTGGCAGGCCCTTCTCTCTCTCCCACTTCCTGTGTCTTGTTGGCAGGCCCCCCTCTTTCTCTCCCCCTTCCTGTGTCTTGTTGGCAGGCCCCCCTCTCTCTCTCCCCCTTCCTGTGTCTTGTTGGCAGGCCCCCCTCTCTCTCCCCCTTCCTGTGTCTTGTTGGCAGGCCCCCCTCTCTCTCTCCCCCTTCCTGTGTCTTGTTAGCAGGCCCCTCTCTCTCCCCCTACCTGTGTCTTGTTGGCAGGCCCTTCTCTCTCCCCCCCCTTCCTGTGTCTTGTTGGCAGGCCCCCTCTCTCTCTCCCCCTTCCTGTGTCTTGTTGGCAGGCCCCTCTCTCTCTCTCCCCCTTCCTGTGTCTTGTTGGCAGGCCCTTCCCTCTCCCCCCCCCCTTCCTGTGTCTTGTTGGCAGGCCCCCTCTCTCTCTGTCCCTCTTCCTGTGTCTTGTTGGCAGGCCCCTCTCTCTCTCTCCCCCTTCCTGTTTTTTGTTGGCAGGCCCCTCATGTAACCTTGTCTGTGTCCTACAAGTTCCATACCTGCAGGAGGGAGCCGCTGAACAGCAAATTTGAAACTTTTGTGTTAGTGTAAACCTGTTGGCATCACCTTAGCACCAAGATCTTGGCACTAACTCAAAACCATATATGACAATTGAGGAAGGTGCCTTTTTAATGCAATATTACTGCGTTTTTACATTCAATACTTAGATCTGCACAATTTAATAATAAATGTCCATTATTGCGATACTGCTATTTTTTTTTTTTTTGAATCAGGTACTTTTTTATTTAATTTTAGTACATAAAACAGAAAACAACAAAACATACATTACTTAACATATGTCAGCCAGTTAGCAGAGTCCCAAGATCACCCATATGAGATCAGTGTGGGTATAGAAATAAAAGTTGAAAATATAAATAATACCAAATAATATATAGAGAGATTGGAGCAGGTTCAGATTTAACAGAACAGTTACATACACACGTATTTGAATATACAACTTTCATGTGTATAGCCTCATCAGAGATATCACGTAAAGTAGCAATTTATCAGCACCACAATAATGAGATTAAATTAATATATTTTATTTATTTAATTTGGCACAGGCCAGACCTAGCGGAGATTTCACATTTAATTATCAAACATCCTGGACCTTCCTACTTTTTCTGTGCTTGGACTCGTACCAAGAGGACCAGACCTCGTGATCCATGGTCTCGTTTACCAAGGCCCTCCAGTTACAGAAGTCTGCTTTTGCAATTGCCAGCCAGTTACGCGCTATGACAACTTTTGCCAAAGTAAATACTATAAGGACAAATTTATAAAGAGGCGTGCTTAGTTTATCCTTTAGTGATAGCCCAAAAAGACATACTTTAGGCCCAAAAGGAGGAATACTGGGTACCATCTCATTAATACAATTCCATATTTTTTCCCAGAAAGCATGGACTAACTGGCATTCCCAGAGCAAGTGCCAAAAATCACATCTTGGTTGAGAGCATTTAGGACAATCAGCGTCCCGCGCCCCTTTAATGGTTGCCAAAGACAATGGAGTGTGATATACCCTATGTAGAATATAAAAGTGAATTTGTTGAAAACGAACCGAAGATGTAGCTAGTTTAATACTTTTTAGGATGTCGCACCATTCCTCCTCATTAATTGTACCAATATTAGATTCCCATTTTACCTTGAGAGGTAATAGACTGTTACATGTCTGATGATGGTTAAGCTCCGCATAAACTGAAGCGATAACTCTGCTACCCTTCATACTCTCAAGCAGAGATCTAGCAGGAGCGGTAGCCAATATGGGGGGTGTGTTCCCAAACTGTGACTGAGTAACATGTCTAATTTGCAAATATCGAAAGAAAGCCCTCTGAGGAATCTGGAAATCTCTTTTAAATTGTTCAAACAATTTGAACAAATTTGTGTCATAGAGCTGACCCACTTTAGACACGCCGCCAGAAACAGTCCCCTCTCAGTTTACGTAATTCAGGCAGAGCGTCATTATACCAGATTGGAGTATCTGCATCCACTCCTTTCCCCCCAAGGATTTTATGTGCTGTGTTCCAGATCCTCATGGCTTGTGTAATGATAGGAGCGTCTGTTTTACGAGTCCGACCCATCAACAGCACCTGTAGAGGAGTGAACTGGGGCCCTGCCCGCTCGCCAATAAAGCCCGACAAGGAGCCGATATTACGTCCATTCATCCACTCAAATCAGATGTGACAACTGGGCTGCCATATAATATAATTTGAGGTTGGGTAGCGCCAAACCACCCTCAAACTTGGATTTACATAAAGTGCTAAGTTAAATTCTGGCTCTTTTGTCACCCCAAATAAATGATTAAAGTATTGAGTTTATGACTTGAAAATTTTTGTTAGGACTATATATGGGAGAATGTTGCAACACGTAGAGGTATTTAGGTTGCATTATCATTTTAAAGAGATTAATCCCTCCAGTCATGGTCAATGGCAAGCGCCTCCAGGTGTGGGACCTAAGTTTAAAGTAATTCGTAATAGGATCAACATTTAACTTAACATAGTCAGCAGGCTTAGAGGAGACCCATATGCCAAGGTATTTAAAACATAGAGTCCACTTAAGAGGGTGGCCCTGTGTAGATTGGGCTGGAAGTATACCATGTACTGGACAAATAATAGACTTATCCCAGTTAATTTTAACTCCTGAGTAATGGCCATAATTATCGACAGTCTCCAATAGGTTATTAAGGGAGCCATTCGCCTCAGACAGAAACAATAGCATGTCATCCGCATAAAGAGCAATAGTGTCTGTGACCTCCCCAGCAGGGAGACCCATTATACCCGGATGAGCGCGAATCAAACATGCCAGTGTTCAATGGCTATAGCGAATAGGGCCGGAGATAAAGGACACCCTTGACGAGTGCCCCTACCTAACTCAAAAGAGATAGATGTATATCCATTCACACACAGCCGCGCAACAGGAGCGCTATACAACAGTTGAAGCCAACGGATGAATGTAGGTCCGAAGCCAAACCTTTTCAGCACCTCCCACAGATAAATCCACTCCACCGAGTCAAAAGCCTTGGCAGCATCAAGAGATACCAACGCAGCCCTCGGCTCAGCAAGGTGAGCCATCTGCAGATGTGTGAACAAACGTCTCAAATTGACCGTAGTAGATCTGCCCGGCATGAATCCCGTCTGATCAGGATGAATAATCTCAGTAATTACTGAATTAAGTCTAGTAGCCAAGATTTTAGCAAAGATTTTAACATCAGAACCCAATAGGGAAATTGGTCGATATGAATCTGTATACAAAGGGTTTTTCCCAGGTTTGGGCAGTACAACAATTAAGGCTTCTGACATTGTGGCAGGCATTACCTCTGACTCCAGTATTCTAGCATAGTGTGCGTGTAGTTGCGGGACAAGGAACTCTTCCAATTTTTTGTGCAGTTACACAGGAATACCATCTGTCCCTGGGGACTTCCCGTTAGGAAAGGATTTAATAGCCAATTCAACTTCTTCAACTGTAAGAGGGGCGTCCAAGAAGGCAACAGATTCACTAGTCAGACTAGGGAGTTGGATAGTGTTTAAATATGAATGAAGCTCTAAGTTCTAAAAAGAAGCTTTAGAAGCATATATTTCTTTGTAGTATTGCAAAAAGGAATTGGCGATATCCGCCCCAGCGTATTGTTTCACTCCATTTTGATCGTAAATAGCTGTAATTACTCTGCTATCCCTTTCTTCCCTAGACAAACAGGCCAGATAACTGCCACCCATATCAGCCACCGAGTATTGTGCATGTCTAGCAAATAGCGACCTCCTTTTTGATTTATCCAGCAGAAAATCTGACCATTTTTGCTGTGCATCCAGCCACTGGATTCTATCATCCGCTGATCGCGACAATAAATATGTGGATTCTAAGTTTCTACAGGACTGTTCCAATTCAACCTCCTTTGAGCGATTAAATTTTTTGGTATCTCCCATCTTCTTTATAAGTGTTCCCCTCATAAAGGCCTTAAAAGTATCCCATAACAAGGCAGGATCAGCATTGGAATTATCCCCAAAATAACCCTCCCATAATGCTATGAGATCAGCACCGCCCGTTATTGGCTGCAACCAAGCTGGGTGCAATTTCCAAAAACGAGTTCCCCTTTCTACCATGGTGTCCACCTGCGCCATAACAGGAGAATGATCTGATATACCTCTTGGCAGGTATTCGATCTTGGAAACAAGAGGGGACAAGATGGGAGACAAAAGGATAAGATCTATCCTAGAAAGTGTATTGTGTGAAGCAGAGTGACAGGAAAATTGTTGCGCCTCTGAATTACGAGCTCGCCACACATCTACAAGCCCCATTTCCCGAATAAATTTAGAAAATGCAGTTGGACGTGGAGGACCCAAGGGTCTAGTGTCAAGAGTCTTTCTCCGTCTATCTAGGATAGGGTCAGGGACATAATTAAAGTCTCCCATACAAATGACGGTAGTATCTGGTGATTGGGATATGAAAGTTGCCGCCTTCCCAAACACTTCCGTACCATATGGAGGGAGAATATATATTACCAGGATTATTATTGGAGAAAAGTCAATTATTGCTCTTATAAAAACGTATCTACCAAAGGGGTCTAACTGTAAACTTTCCAGAGAGAAATGCATATTTTTCTTTATCAATAGTGACACTCCTCTAGAACTAGCCGTGTGAACCGAGTGGTATGCCCATCCCACCCATTGTTTTTTAAGTGCCATTACTTTGACCCCATGTAGGTGTGTTTCCACCAAGCACACAACATCCGATGCGTATTTTTTAAGCTGAGAAAGTACCAAGTTACGCTTGACCTTATCATTTAAACCTCTTACATTACAGGTGAGTAGACAGAGCCCCCCCAACACCCTGCTAATCCCCACCATGATATATCAGATAGTGTATATTTGAGGATAGCAAGGCCACACTGGCACAATCCCAATATAAATGAAGCACAACATTAACACAACAAATGTACATCGTCACATTATGCATTGCAATACAATCCGAACCTGCCCCGCACCAATCTCACAAAGCTTCAGTAAGAAAGTGTAACAGCGATACTGCTATTTTTATTATTTCCAAGTTAATGCTATGGGGATGGGACATTCACCAGAAAGTAAGGGTTAGGGAAACTGCTTAATAAAATCATAACATGCAAACTAATTATCAGTGATTTTTAAGAGTAGGTTGACAAGGATGTCAGCACCTTTGTTATCCATAGTCTCTCTTGCTCATTTGGATTTTCCCAGTTTTGAGATTACAAAGCAGCATGTTGCCAGATCATCGGAATCTTCACAGCAACACAGATTGTTTCTGGTGATGATTATACTAATTTTGTAGGAGGGCAGCAACATGTCCCCTAATTTGATTAATTGAGGGTATGGCTGCATATGACAGCAGGGTGGTTATGTTTGAAAGAAGGGATGGTAGCAAGCCAGGAAGCCACAGATTAAGAGTTTTGTAATGGAAGGAGCAGGGTCCCCAATAACACAAGTTAGTGATATAAGAATCCCGATTTGAAACAAAATTTAAACATCTAATGCCAGATAAGCTTACAATCATGAACAGATAGTGTACAGCTGAAATAAAGGTTAATGTGTTAAAGAAAATAAAAATACAATAACTTGAAAATAAAATGTAGCTAATGTTGACTTGACTTTCTCGTTCTAACTAGTTGTACATCTATTTTACCAGAATTTATTATGTAAATGTGAAGTTTGTAATTTTTACTTATAGAAAGATCTTTTAATTTTTCATCTTCTGCAGGATTCAAGTAGAAGTGGTTCTCCTAAACATCAGTGGAAAACAGTACTGTTCTTATGCAATGACACCTTTCAAGTTCAGCTTGGAAGGCTTTTGGTACATCTCTCGTCTCCATCACATTCAATTGAGGATCGAAAAAAAATCCTTGACATTGTCAATGAACCTAAGCATCAAAGCATTTTAACAGAATGTTTAAGTCCAGGTTTGCAAGTAAGTGCTTGCCTATATTCAATATGTAAAATGAATTGGTAATTGTGTATGACATTAACAGTGTATTCTGTAATGCTGTTTATTATTTTATCCAAGTACATGTGTGATATTAACTTTTATGTTCAGTTTCAGCTTTTAACACGATTTTTAATTTATTTTGAATCTCTAGCATGATTATTATTTTCCACACAAATCCAGCCAATTTAAATAACAATTACATATTATACAAAGAATAAGTAATTGAAGTGTTCGGTTGTTTTTGTTTGTTTGTTTGTATGTTTTTAAAAACAATATATGAAAACACAGGGACGTGCGCACCCCAAGTACAATTGAATCTGTATTTTAATAATGAAAATAACGCACTCATTTAGGAAGACATATGCTAAGTATTTGGAAATGTTCCTGGTAACCCCTGACTTGCTGAGTATCCTCCCAGTTCCTAAAATTTCAAGCAGCCATGACTGCCAGCATTGATGCAAAACTTCTATGTGAAATCAGACCAGGTTTTGGAGATCTCAGACTAAACTAATTGAAAATCTTGGTGACCATACAAGCCAAATGCTTCCTTACTCAATTCAAAACTGTTGATACTCTCTGAAAAACTAACAGAAGTTTTTCAATATTTTATCAGCTGTACGTTCGCTCAGTTCATCGAGATCTTGGCCTATTGAGACTTATCTTTTTGTATCTGGAGGATGATTAAATGGCCAGCTTTCCGGCTTGTAAGTAGCTAGTAGGAAAAACAGGGTTGCTTTTTAAAAAACATTTTTTATTGACTTTTCTCTGGATTGAGCTTTTAACCACATTTTTTTGTTTGTTAATGTAAAACAATATAATGCTTTAATTTAAACTTACAGAACCCTAATTGTCACAAACAGTCATTCTCTAATTGTATGTGAAGATAAAGAAGTAAATACAAATAAAACCCCACACATTGTTCACTCTAGCCAATATTATTCTGGAATATATTTAATATTTTGTAAATTTGTAATTTAAAGTAAAAAATATTATGTGCGTGTGTGTATATATGTGTGTGTGTATATATATATATATATATATATATATATATATATTCCATAGACAAGAAACCTTACTGTTTAACATGTCCGATTAAGGTTCCTTACACACCATCTAAAATTTAAGAACACTTTTGAAACTCTTCCACTCAAACTCCAAAAAGCAATGAAATTACGACGATTAAGGCAGGAACCTCAATGGATGTATTACTTGCGCAATACAGACATGGTATGCCATCATATCCTGTGGTTAGCTGCATATTCAGCACTATCATGGAGTGAGATTGCTGTCACTCACAATATGGTGGAGCTGCTAATTGACAGATTTGTGTGTTCACTGGAATACACACATACACAATACACATGCAGTACTATTACATTTTCTTATTTTAGCTTTATCGTAGGTTAGGGCCTGCGTGTCTTAGAAAGAGACATTAGAGCAACTTCATAAAAACTAGAGATGGGCGGGCTCGGTTCCCCGACATCCGAACCCGCCGGAACTTCACGGCTCGGTACTCTCACACCTATTTGGAATTGAAATCAAGGCAAAACGTCATCATGACGTCGTTGGATCTCAGCTCGGTTCTCGCGATATTTAAAATGCATAAATACCCGCCTCCACAGCAATCCATCGCTATTTGACAGAGGGAGAGAGCAGGGTTAGGTCACAGGCTGTAGTAGAGCAGGGACAGAGCAATTATTGTATACCTTATTCTTTAAATTATTATTGAAATTCTGCTAGCAGTTCTTCTGGCTATTGTTAGAGCAGGAAGAGAGGAGGATAGAGGAGGCATTTTTTTTGAATATTTTGCACTACAGGTGCTTTGGGGTGTCTCATATTCCACAGTGTGAAACAATAATTTTTCTGGCTGCAAAAAGTCATATCTAGCAGCACTATCTATTGATTAATTTTGCACTACAAGTGCTTTGGGCTCATTTAAATGGATTCAAAGCAGTCCACATATAAGCAGGATCAGCAAGCAGGTGCTGGCACCAGTCCTGATGGTTGTGTTCCCAGTACGTCATCTGGTAAAGCCTATGTAAAAGTACATAGTCTTTTTAAATCAGGCAAAAAAACACACCCCGAATTTTTTTTTACCGTGTTGAAGCGAAAAAGAAGTGTAACTGAGGAAAAGTAAACTGCCGATTTAAAAAAAAGAATTGCCAACATGCCATTCTACACAGGCAGTGGCAAAGAAAAAATGAGGCCTTCGCCTTTCTCTATTAGTGCACAATCAAAAAATGTTACTGAGCCTTCTTCTTGTATGGTCACTCGTGACCAAGCAAGACCAAGTAATTTACAGTCCAAAAGTGGTGCACAACTACTGTTACTCGTGAAAGCCGAGCTGCAAGAAAACAGTAAGGCAGTAGAGGAAAATATATGCTCAGAATCAGAAATGACACCAATCCCTGTTGAGAGTCCATCCAACAATGGTATGTGAGCATTCTGATAGTGTACCCATAAAGAAGGG
>NC_134404.1:253546379-253551379 GCF_038048845.1 Mixophyes fleayi | reverse complement strand
ATTGTACCTCCCGTCTATGGGCCTCCCACCCCTCAATTTGAGTACTTCGGAAATGTTTAGAGGGAATGGCACTAGTCCTATATTATGCTGCCCCTGCGGCACTTGAGAGCACACCCAGCACTCGGTTTGGTTTAGCACCTTACCCACCAGGGAGTGATAATCCTCCAAAGGATGCCCGCCCATATTCAGATTATCGGTGGACTGGCATCGCTGGATGCATCTCTCTTCAACTAGGGAGTCACAGAACTTGCAGATGCAATACTCATCAGACAATAGCCCCTCACACTGTCTCCGAGTTCCTGAGCTAGCAGACCTTTTCATAACCCCTGGCCCAAGCTTGATAATGGGCTGCTCTGAGTATCCTAATAACTTTTCCTCTGCCTCCATCTCATCCGCATCACTACCAGAACCCTCCTCCGTCCTCCATCCTCCTTCACAAAAATAGAATGTCCTAGAAAAAGTAAAAACAAGGAAAATCCTGGAACAAAAGAAAAACAAAAACCGCCACTCCATCACTGGACAGTTAGTTCTGAGGCAACGTCTCTGGTTCAGGTGTCTCGACTGCAGGCTTTAGGTCTCCCGGGACAGACTCACAAGTGACAGATCTATGTTGATGGTCTCAGTTTTATCTTGCACTTTCTCCGGGTTACGGACTCTCATGCAGTGGGTGGAATGGACCCAAGTGTCTCTCTCTGCAACCTTCAGTGATGTAGTACTGGTCAGCAGCACTTGGTACGGGCCTTCCCAACGGTCTGTTAAACAACCTGAACGTAAGAAATTGCGGATCATAACATAGTCTCCAGGTTCAACATCATGACAGTTCGTTTCTGACATACCAGGTGACAGCATTTTTAGTTTTTGTGGTTGTTGCTTTAGCTGTCTACTCATTCTTATAGTCACTTCATTATTACACTTCAAGTCGTCTTGTGGACACACGATCAAATGAGGTTGTCGTCCGAACAGTATCTCAAAGGGGGACAGATTAAGAGGAGGTCTAGGAGTGGTCCGAATGCTACGGAGGACCAATGGCAAAGCCTCAGGCCATGTCAACCCAGTTTCAGCCATTACCTTACCAAGCTTGTTCTTTATAGTACCATTTACTATCTCCACCTTACCACTGGCTTGTGGTCGGTAAGGGGTGTGAAGTCTGCTACCGATTCCCATGAGTTTACACATATTTTGGAAGATATCACCAGTAAAGTGGGTACCCCTATCACTTTCAATGATTCTAGGGATACCGAACCTACATACAAAATCTTGTACAATTTTCTTTGCAGTGAACACAGCAGTATTAGTGGCTGCTGGATATGCTTCTACCCAACCGGAAATCACATCAATACACACTAACACATACTTTAGATTCCTGCACGGTGGTAGTTGGATATAGTCAATTTGTATTACCTGAAAAGGTCCGTCTGTAGGAGGGATGTGGGATGGCTCAGTTGGAATAGTTTTCCCAACATTTTTCCTCAAACAAGTAAGACATGACATTGCCTTCTTACCAGCCTGAGAGGAAAATCCTGGAGCACACCAGTATGCTCTCACCAGTTTGCACATACCTTCTTTACCCAGGTGAGTCAGGCCGTGTGCTGCTTCAGCCAGGCTTGGATAGTAAGTTCGGGGAGCTACAGGCTTACCTTGTCCATCCCTCCAGAGTCCTGAGGACTCTTGACCACATCCCTTCGCCTTCCAGACCGCCTTTTCCTGCAGGGAACACAAATCTTGCATTTCAATTAATTTCTGCATGTCCCATGACTGAAAAACCATCATAGTCTCGGTCGATACAGTCATAGGTTGCCCTGCTGCCCATTTAGCAGCTTTGTCCTCCCTGTTATTGCCCAGTGACACTGGGTCTTCTTCAAAGGTATGGGCTTTGCGCTTTATGACAGCTACTGTTCTGGGTAACTGTATCGCTGTCAGAAGTCTTTTTATGTGTTGTGAGTGTGCCACTGGCGTACCTGCTGCTGTTGTAAAGTTTCTAAGATGCCAAAGGGCCCCAAAATCGTACACTACCCCGAAGGCATACCTAGAGTCAGTATATATATTGGCTGATTTACCCTCTGCCAATTCACACGCTCTCCTTAATGCTACTAGTTCCGCCACCTGGGCTGAGTGAGGTGGGCCAAGGGGTTCAGCTTCTACCACATCCTGATCGTCTACAACAGCGTAACCAGTACATAGCTCTCCCGTCTCTGTCTGTCTATGACAACTCCCATCTGTATAAAACGTAAAATCTACATTTTCTAAGGGGGTGTCACGTATGTCGGGCCTTGCAGTAATGGTCTGATTCAGGTGTTCCATACAGTCATGCATGTCAGTACTCTTGCCTAACTCATCATCGACCAGGGTCTCCTCACCTCCCACTCTTTGTGTCTCTAGAGACACATATGGAAGGTATGTTGCTGGATTTAAGGTGCTTCATCGTTTGGTGATGTTTGAGGGTGCCATCAGGGCTAGTTCCCACTTTGTGAATCTAGCTGAAGAAACATGTCTGGTTTGAGCTGAATTTAACAGAGCTGATACAGCATGGGGTGTATAGACAGTTGAATTATGTCCTAATACTACGTCCTCGCTCTTACTTACCAGAAGAGCAGTTGCTGCTACACTTCTGAGACATGTTGGGAGTGATCTTGCCACATTGTCCAATTGTGCACTGTAGTATGCTACCGGTCTGCTAGCGTCACCATGTTTCTGTGTGAGGACACCTGCTGCACAACCATCAGCTTCCATACAGTATAGCTCAAAAGGCTTTTCGTAATCAGGTATTCCCAATGCAGGTGCTTTAGTCAGACTATCTTTAAGGTTAAAGAATGCTTGCTCTGACTCTTCTGTGTGTACAACACGTACTGGTTTTAAGGAAGAGACTAGCTCCTGCAATGGTAATGCCAGAATAGAAAAACCTGGGATCCAGGATCTACAGTATCCACACATCCCCAGGAAGGTACGAATCTGCTTCTGGCTCTGCGGCAGAGTCATGGGTTGTATGGCCTCAATCCTGTCGGTTGTCAGGTGTCTTAGCCCCTTAGTGAGGCAGTGTCCTAAGTATTTGACCTTAGTCTGACATGGCTGTAATTTATCCTTTGCCACCTTGTGCCCTGTTTGTGAGAGATGGAGCAACAACAATTTATTATCATGTAAACATGACATAAAAGAATCAGAGCACAGCAACAAATCATCCACATATTGAATTGGAACAGACCCATTATGGGGTTGAAAGGATTGCAAACAGTCATGTAAGGCTTGGGAGAAAATACTGGGGCTGTCAATGAACTCCTGGGGCAGTCTGGTCCATGTGTATTGCACTCCCCGGTAGGAGAATGCAAAAAGGTATTGGCAGTCAGGGTGAAGAGGCACTGAGAAGAAAGCAGAACATAGATCAATGACAGTAAAGTGACTAGCAGACGGTGGAATCTGCATGAGGATGACATCTGGATTCGGCACTACGGGGAATTGGCTCTCAACAACTTTATTCCCCTTAAGTCCTGGACTAATCTATAACCCCTCCCCCACTCTTCTTCACAGGGAAAATGGGACTATTTGCTGTACTGGCTGTACGAATTAAAATCCCTTGTTGTAACAGCCTCTCAATAAAAGGATATACCCCTAGTTCCACCTCCGGTTTTAATGGATACGGTGGGATTTTTGGAGCTATCCTACCACTTTTTAGATTGACCATGACAGGGGCTACATTTGCCATCAGTCCAGTGTCCTCTCTGGTCCATAGTGAACCTGGTATTTCCAGCAACATCCCCTTTTCTTGAGATGGACTTTGTTCTATAACAGGAGAGTGTAACATTAACCTTTGAGGGGTGTCCAATATATCCTGTACCTCATGTGCGACTTTCTCCGGTATATCTAAGAACACACCATCTGGAGTACAGTATATGACACATCCCATTTTACATAACAAGTCTCTTCCCAGCAAGTTAGTAGGAGCCGCCGCAGCCAAAAGAAATGAATGCTTGGTATGCAGGGGCTCGATGGTAACTTCAGCAGGTTTAGTTATAGGATAATGCAACACTCTTCCCGTTACCCCCATAGCTGGAACAGTTTTAGTGGTCACCTGTAGATTGAAAGGAGAGGTTATCACAGATCGGGCCGCCCCTGTATCTACAAGAAAAGTTTGCTTCCTACCAGCTATGTCAACTATCATTGTTGGTTCTTCTATCTGACTCTCAGTTAACCTCACTGGCTGTAGACTACAGGTATAACCTGACCCCTAGTGCTGACTATCTTTTTCCCGCGCAGCATTTTCTGCTATAATATGCGCGGGTAGATGTGAGTCTTCTAATCTATGAAAATTCCCCTTTGGAGGATATCTATGTGACCCACCCGTATGTGTATACTGTCTTTCTTTTTTACAATCTCTTGCGAAATGGCCTTCTTCGTTACACTTGAAACACCTTATTAGTCTATATTTCTTATTATGTGGGTTGTATGCTGGTGGTCGTGTATGCACTCCCTCTAAAGCCTGTATACTTACCGTCATTAACCTATCACTTTTCTCTTCCTTTTTTCTAAAGAGGTTTTTGTCATGCTCCACAGCAGACTCCCTAAGAGAATCTACTGTAATGTGGTCTGTACTCTTGTCTTTAAATTTTCTCTAAGGCCATCCATTAATACTCCTACAGCTACCTCTCTGTGATGTGGGTCCTCACCTATGTTGGATATCCCAGTGAACCGTGTTATCGCTGCTATAGCTCTAGCAAAGTAATCTGAGGCTGTTTCACTATCCTTTTGTTTTATGGTGAAAATCTTACTCCAATTTACCATTACTGGAAAATAGATGGCTAAATGTTTGACAATTTGTTCTATATTTTCTTGGTTAATCTCATCAGTCAAGGTGTCATCTTCATCCAACAAACAATATTTAATACATTTTTGTATGTCAGTATTGGGAGGAAGACACGCCCTCAACACTACACGCCAATCCTTATTGGTTGGTTCGTGTGCATTTCCTAAGTCTTTAAAAAAAATTTGACATTTTGCCAACTCTTTTC
>NC_134404.1:253431379-253541379 GCF_038048845.1 Mixophyes fleayi | reverse complement strand
CTGAGTGTGGATGAGAGATGGAGATCTTGTACAGACCTGAGGAGTTGAGTTTGGGAATATTTTGGAACAAGTGAAGAATATGTTGTTGCAGTTTTGTTATTAGATTCGTTAAAATACAGACAACCAATGTATAGACTGACAGAGGGGAGCAACAAAAAATAATGTTTTACAAGAAAAATTGGTGTAGCCGCTGCTTACAGAATAGATTATAGAAGTGAAAGTATGGTTAAAGGAAGATCAGTAAGAGTTGCAATAGTCAAAGCGAGAGGTTATGAGCGCATAAATTGATGCTTTAGCAGTGTGTTGTGTGAGAAATGTGCATATTATGGAAATGTTTTTAGATGTATGTAACAGGTTTTATATATGCAGCTTGACTATGGGGAACAAAGAACAGTTCTGAGTCATGGATAATACGTAGGCAATAAGCTTCAAGTATAGGGATTATTATGTAGGTTAACAGTGTCAAGTACAGCAGAGAGGTCTAGCAAAATTCGTTTAGTAGTGTTGAAATTATTTACCAACTGTGTCAGTGCATTCTCTGTGAAGCGTTGGTAAAGAAGCCTGACTGAAGAGGGTTTACTAGGATAGTCACTTTTGTCACACGAGTCATAATTTGAAGTGCTCAATGATATAATATTATGTAGCCTTCAGTGAGGGTACAACATACTTGCATATGAGAATCAACTCATACAGCATTCAAATTGAAACATTTGTATCTTAAGAAATAATATACCTGTACTATAAAATAAAAACTGTAAAGGACACCTCTAAGTTTGTAACCTGGAGTTTTGCGCTTTTTTATTGCCACAGAACTCTTCTGTGACTTCTAATATTGTTCTATTTTATATAGTGATATGGATGCCATGAATATATTTTTACTCTTTGGACACATTTATGTATTATGATGAGTAGAAGTTGCCATACTGTGTTCCTGGCCAAAGCAATCTGATATCTCAGTCACAAAACCTTTTATTTTTTTACGCGGTCTGTATGTCATTGTTTTAGTATCCCCAAGTATCAGTGTTCCATTGTTCTTTGGACTCAATAACATTTATTGTATATCACGCAGTTAAGTGCCAACAGTAATATTGCTGGTCTTAATGGTGGCAATGCGACCACTTGGCTCCAGGATAATGTACAACTTAATACAAAAGCTAAAATAATAGGTATAGGGGTCTGTCTTATAAACACTATTAACTGTAGCGCTGCCAAAGTTAATAGTATTTATGAAAACCACCTCTACAATTTTTATCTTAGGTTTTGTACTAACAGTTGTACCTTATCCTGGAGTCGGTTGGTCACATCGCCCCCATAAGACCAGTAATGTCACTGTCGAAAACTTAAGTGACAAGAATCAGACTTCTGTCATTGAATCCTGTTGCAAATCCTTGCTATAATTTTTTCTGTAAGTCTACATTTACTACATGCCGTTATAACATCCATCGGCATTGTAGTTTCTACATCCCTGTTGTCGTATTTCTGTTAATCGGTAAGATGACTATCACCGCTCAGGTGATAGCTAGGTGGGCTGCCTGTTTTTAATTCACTGGTTTACAATATGGTGTGTCCCTTTTAAATCCTACACATAATGCAATGGTAAAACCTCTAATAAGATTTCCATACTTCAATTAATTAACACATTTGATAAAATAGTTGCTTTTAAAGCACAACATTTTCTGAAACCTAAGTCTAACAGACTCAAATATATTCTAGGACCTGGAAAAATATGAGAATGAAGAGAATGTGAACAAAGCAGCCTGGAAAAAAACTGTATTGAATAATCAGCAAAAGTAAGAAACGTTATTTTAGACTTTTTTTTTTTTTAATGTTTTCTTAACTACTTTTTTTGGTATAGATATAAAACAATCATTCTATGTTTTCTCAGGGGTTTCATTGTTTATTGAAATGGGCCTTATGGTTTTGCAGGATGAGCCTTTAAGGACTGCAAATTTAGAACATTTTTAGCAGTCATTAACTTTACAGTGATTTGTTCTTGCAGTTCTTGTTTGTCTGATTTTTTTAGGTTGGTTTTTAGATAGGTAAATTGGTGGAATTTAGTAAAACATTATAGGATTTTGATGCCATCTTATCTTTTTTGTGTTTTGGCAGGCTTTTTCAGCGCCTTGAATCAAAATTAAAGGATATATCCAAAATTGCTGGCGATATAACTCAAAGTGTGTCTTTGTCTCAGGGAATGGAAAGAAAGAATATTATACAACACATTCGCAGTATGTACAAGGTAGATTTAAGTGCAAGCCGACATTGGCAAGAACTTGTTCAGCAACTGACTCATGACAGGTTAGTACTTAATAGTGTCTACTTATATTGTATAGTGTTTTTACATAATTTTGTTTTCTTACTAATAAGGCACCTAAGCACCCAGTCACCCCTCTTCACACACATTGTTGTTGAAATGTTTTTCTTTGATTCTCTCTGTTCATTACTGGCTAACAGATGCTAAGTTTCCTGTCGGCACTTCATTCAGTGCAAGGGGAAAAAGTGCAGTTTTAGCCATTGGCCTGAGAACAGCAAAATGGTCTCACTGTTTTTTTGTTGTAACTCTGAGGCACCCTTCGCTGCTGCCTCAATTGAAATTGCAGTGGACACAGCATTGTCAAATGTCAACTCTGGTCCAGATAATAATCTCTTTTGAATACTTTCACTCTGCATGCCAAACACCAGCCTGGCCATTCTTGCTCCTGAGAGACTCACTCCAAACTGATCAGATAACCGACTTAACTTTGCTACATATGCAAAATACTTTCGCCTTCATATTGGCTTATTTTATGAAAACAAAATCTTTATGCAATTACTAGCAGTTTGGGGGTTTTAAACTGTGCATTAGAACATCAAGAATCTCCTGAAACTTTTTGCTGGCAAGTTATACTGGTGTTAATAAACTGCACAACAAACTGTATGTCTTTATTCCCCTTACACTTAGTGGCAAAAAGAAAGTCAGTCTTGCTACCATTATTTGCATCGCAATCAAGTTCCATGCTTTCTACATATATGGTTCAATCTTCTGTAATGCCATTGAAGGCTGACACTGTGCTAATATATCCTAACTTTTTTTTTATGAACCTTTAACTTTTGGGGGGCCTGGTGCATACACTGTACAGTTGAGTAATGGTTGATTTAACTCTTGTGTTCTGGCTGCACTCTGGGTCTGTATGAAACACTATAGAGCTTTTACACTGGTTCCCAATTTACTTGATTCACTGCTAGTCTCCTAGCAATTTCTTTTGCAGTGATGAATACATTTTTATCCTCATCACTAGTTGTGGTGTATATAGCTTTAAATAAACACACTGACCACTAGGATATATTCAGAACAGACACAACTGAAGTTTCTTCTGATGAGCTAATACGCATGTTGTAAAAGATGACAATTTGACACATGATATAATCTGACAACTCTTAGAACACACTCCTAACGTCTACCTCCACGGAACTATAAAGTAGTACACATACTACAAACACCACGCATATCAAAGTCACAAGGTTTGTACACCTCAACATGTGGTAATTGAAAAAAAGAAAAGATTGAAAGCTATGTAATGTGTATACACACACTTAATACATATAGTCAGTGCTTTTTTTGTGAGAAAAAGGTGCTGGAAGTCACATCACATAGTCAATCACTGTACACACACCCACGCATGTCAGTTGTGTAACGAAACATAACTGTAACAGTCCGCAGTAAGCTCTCAGCGCACGACCACACGACCAATCACGAGCCGAGCAGTGCCATCACAACCAGCACGGACGAAGTATAGATGCATCGGACTCGACACACAAGCAGCCTGCATGCACCATTTTAATGATTTTGCCGCCGACCTGCTACGTTTGAAAGGGCGATTCAAATCCACGTGGACCACACATCAAATGTTCAAAATTTACTTTTAAAACTTGGAAAATCCAATGAAAAAAGGTGCCGGAACTCCGTTCTGTGAGTTCTATGACAAAAAAAAGCACTGCATATAGTGGACAAAAGAATGACATCACCATATGACAGAATGCAGGATGAGCAGTTCCATAAATTGGAGCACTTTCTGGTCTGTCATCCATGTCCATTAAGGACAAAATGATATTTACAACTTAATATAGTTAACAGTCGTGCTGCTACATTTTGTACCAACTGGAAACGGTACAATTCTTTTTCTGGGAGACCCAGGTATAGCATATTGCAGTAGTCCAAATGTGAGGACACAAATGCATGTAGGGAGCTCTTCTGGGGGACTTAAATGCTAGATTTGGGCACTGATCCTCAGATGAACCAATGACTATTTGATTATCACTTATAGCCGATGTTTAAGTATCAAGCTAATATCAAGGAGAAAAACAAGATCCTGCACATGATCAGAGTTTTGCAACTCAGAACTGCAGTCTTGTCATTTGAAAGTGAACTCCTATCATAAGAGCCCCTGTTTTATCATGATTGAACCTTAGCCAATTGGCACTCATCTACTCCTGAAACTCAGCTGTTGAGTATCATCTGCATTGCAGTTGTAGTCCAGGCCATTATGTCTGATTTAGTTTCATCCAGTGATAGCATGTATACTGCAAATAGTATGGGAGATAGGATAGAGCCCCGTGGAACACTGCATTACAGGGGCACTGGTGCAGATGAGTGTATTCCTGAACACATTCTCTGGTCCTCATTTAAATTTCAGAGTAAAGCAAGAAAAAAAAAAGCAAATTTGCTCCTGGACAAACAATGCTGCAAATACTGGCTGCTTTCACATGTAGTACACAGATACTGGACATCTTTATTTTTACACTGCTCTCTCCTAACTCAAAATCTGTCTGCACAGTGTAACACCGTTTTGCTTTGCCTCTAACCCTAAATTAGGTCCTCTCTGTTACCTGCCAGTGAGAAAACTATTAAGAACACACTAAGCTCTGTGCCATCCAGTCCACAGAAATTCTTCAGTGCTTTATTAGAATCCGATAGTTCACGGTATTAAATGCTGCCGCGGTCAATGAAGATTTATATCATACATTCAACTCTGCCTTTTGCCACTAGAACATCATTAAGAATACGTACAATGGCTGTTTCAGCACTATGTTGTATCCTGATTTCTGACTGTAATGGATCATAAATGCGTAACCTTTCGTAGAAATGGAATGTTTGATACTGGTCTGTAGTCAGTCACTCGGTCTTGTTTGGTGTGACTGGATCACTATTAAATAACTTTTGGTAAAAATTTATTTAAAGCAAATAGCGCAGGGCACTTATTTATGTAATTGCATTTGCACTTGTTTTTTTATATTGTTTATATTGTGGGATAGGTAATCGTTATTTCTGAGACCAGGGAAGAAATTTTTCTTTTGTCTAGCCTTGCTATAGGATATGCCTAATTCTGATGCATATATATGATACAATGAGCCTGTGTTTACCAAGCCTTTGGTGTATTGTGGTTTGGGAAACTGGCTTGTTGTGGGTCCTTTTCTTGTTCTGTGTGAATATGAATTCCGAACAGTCTGATGAAAGGCCACATGTTAATTAGATGTTTTGATGTGTGAGGTTTAACTTGGAGACAGGAAGGTTTCATTCAAAACGTGCTGCTACATTTCCTGCATCTCAAAGATGCAGGATATCACAGCAAGGTTTTTAAGAATTTCAAAGCTAAGTATAAATATTAGTAGCTTTGCAATGTATGTAAATTTATGTTTGTGTAAATAGAGTATATCCTGATGCTAAAAATAGCATGTGTCTGTGTCACGGGCACTAGGAGTCTTTACCCAGGGATCACCAGATGATGGACTTACCAGAGCAGTATAGATGGTAATATGGTACTCTGGTAGCGGGGTGATCACGGAACAGGAGACAGCAGATGGTAGAGAATGCTCGTGGAAAGTCTATGACTAGCAGCACTGGTAATATATAGGTAGTAGTACACGAAGAATGAATGGACAAAGGAAACGTGAGGGTAGTCAGTGGTCTGCAGTAGCAAGTTGTACCACTGCTATAGTGAGGAGGAATGTCCAGAAGCAACGAGGAGGTGATGAGAGTCAGCGGTCTGCGTTTAGCAAGTTGTACCACTGCTATGTGAAAGGATACTGGAAACAGGTGACTCAGGAAACAGGGAACAGTGGTCTGCCTCTAGCAAGTTGTACCACTGAATATATATGTGAGGAGGAGCACGGGGAAAGAAATGCATTACAGAGTATACACGGCACACTGAACTTGATCCCACGATGATATGCACAATATAGTAGTGACTGAACAGCACTGCACAATAATACAAAGTCACAGGAACTATCCGGGCAAAAGCTAACACAGTCAAATGATGGCAATAGTCTCAGCGGATAGTAAACTCCAGAGGAGAACAACTCAGTCCAGCAAGATATGCAATACACCAACACAGTCAATGAGAAGTATGCATACCGTGGTTCAGGAGCAGGCTGTCAGACAGGAGTGCAGAGATACCTGAACGGCTGGAGGCCGGCAGGATGCAAAGTCCCAGGAGGGTAGAAGTGGTAATCAAGTAGGTGCAGCGCACAGGTAGGTAGACCAGCAGAGATAGAAACAAATACTCAGGAAGCAGTAGTATATAGAACTGTAGAACTGGACACCTGGAGAACACTGAAGAGTAGAGATGGTCTAGACGAGATGAAAGCAGCGAGGCGTTGATCCGATGCAGACTGGCGAGTTGACACAGGCAGGAACACTGTAGAAGCACGGAGAGCGGATCAGCTGGCTGCAGACACGAGTAGAACTGAAGGGTAGCGGCAAGCAGGACACTGCAGGTACACGGAGGTAGCGGATAGGAATCAGCAGGTGCAGTCACGATGAAACACGGGAGAGTTGAGATGAGCTGGAACTGTTGAGCACGGAGGCAGCGGATAGGAATCAGCTGGTGCAGTCTCGATGAAACACAGGAGAGTTGAAGTGAGCTGATAACTGTAGTGCACGGAGGCAGCGGATAGGAATCAGCTAATACAGTCACGATGAAACACAGGAGAGTTGAAGTGAGTTGATAACTGTAGTGCACGGAGGCAGCGGATAGGAATCAGCTAATACAGTCACGATGAAACACAGGAGAGTTGAAGTGAGTTGATAACTGTAGTGCACGGAGGCAGCGGGTAGGAATCAGCTAATACAGTCACGATGAAACACAGGAGAGTTGAAGTGGTCTGGAAACCACAGGAGAGTTGAAGTGGTCTGGAAACCACAGGAATCAGCTGAGCTGAATACACGAGGAAACACAGGAACACCTTCAGAGGCTCATGGGAATGAGACTCCAAGATCAGGCAACGAGGTATGGAACTCTGGTGCTTTAAATAGGGAGTGTTGCCTGATCAGCCAATTAACTAAAAGGAACCTGAACAGAAGGTTTGAAAGGGCTGCACATGCGCAGACCCTCAGGATGGTGGACGGCCACGGTTCCTAAACACACGGGAAGAAGCACTCACAGTCTGGTGAGTGACAGTCTGAAAGATATAAATGCTCTGATTTGTGCACTGAAATGTATCATTCTTCTGACTTCATCTGACCTGATCACCCTGGTACCTTCAACTAGGGTGAGAGAAAATAAACCATCTTGCTTCAAAGACATCTTCAATATCGCTGTATTCCTGTGATCTACAGATTAGACCCAAAATCTAATCCGTTCTCCGGCTGTGTCTGAGGTTTGGATCCAAGCTTTTCCAGTACCAACGTTCTGCCTGCTGTCCATGTGATAGGCCAGAGGGGATCCATTCACAGCAATCCGGATCCATAGTTAGAGGTCCGGAGTTACCGGCCCAGGTACATTAGCAACGAGGTACACTAGCAGCGTCAGTGACCCAGAAGAAACCTGGTTCTGGATGCCGGTATAGGAGTCCAGTGGTGGCAGCAGCTTAAGCCCCTCCTACTGTGGTAAGAGGGCGCTTTTTGGATAACAAAAGGGAACAGTGGCAAAGTAAGCCCAGCCGGTTACCAGCAACAACAAACAGGGTGGCATAGGCGGTCCATCCTGTCACATTTGGTTTTATTTATTTTTTAATATAGGAGAGGTCTAACAAGTACTTCCTTTAGTAGTTCAGGACAAATGCATGTCTGCAAATACTGGACTAATTACATAAATACAGACGAATGAATGTGTTGGTGCGAACTCAATATTAGTTCAGTATCCAAATAAAGTTCTCACCAAATTCCACAAAAAAGGGAGCATATAGATCACAAATCCTTATACATTCCCCACTGTCTTCCTGTGGGGCTTTTCTGTATGCGTCGCTCCAGCAAATAACTCAAAATTCACCTCGTAGAGATGAAGATTTGCAGAAAAATAGCCGGCAATAGGGGAATTTGAACATAGAGGCAATGTTCAGTGGCACTTTGCGCCAAATTGTTTCTGCCCCAAAAAGTTGCCTTTATGGCTGTTCCATATAGCATAAATGAGATTCTTGTGGATATATATACAGTGTGGCTGGTACACTTGTGCATTTTTTGTTTAATTGACTGCCTCTGAGGATTGTAAACTTTAGCATGCAGGGTCCTCTTGCGTTATTTATTTTAATATTTTTATTTATAGCAGCAAGTTATGGGAACACAGGTCACAGTAACCATTAAATATATGAAATAAAAGTTGTATACAAAATACAATAGCAACGTTTACTAGTTTATAAGAAGATTTATTTATTGATCTAATGGGTTGACAGAGTAATGTAATTAGTTTGTCCTTGGGTAATTGGATATCAAGTAATCAGGTCTAGAATGTTGTGCCAAAACAGAGATTATTGGGCAATCCAACCTGATATGTGAAAAGGTTCCTCTTTACCTAACATTCAGCACACATAGATCAGTTGTACAGGGATAGATGCTTTGTAGTTTAGAGGGAACTATATACCATCTAGTGTATTGTTTGTAAGTATTCTCTCATACAGCTGTATTTATAGAAGATTTTGCAACATAGGATTATGCTAAGGCCCCTGTGCGTCCCAAATTAAAATGTGGAAGTTTCCAGATTGGCATGAGTGGGGATGGATATGTTGCTAGCTAAACTTGGTTATTCAGTTTGTCCCAAAGCTCTATTGTACAGTGGGCACACAGGAGAGTGTAAACTGTGGCTGGTCTGTAGCTCCTGGGGAGGCAGGTTAGAAATTGTACTCCCTGATCCCTTGACAACGCTTCCTCAATATCAACACATTTTTTTTTTGCCCCGTTGTGCCAAGAGAGAATATGGTTCAATTGGGTGGAGTGGTAATATTTGTCAAATATTGGGAGGCGAAGATCTCCTTTTTGTATAGATTTAGCTAGTAAACTTTTCTGTGTCTGGGTTTTGTGCTATTCCAGAAAAATGTATGACATAGTGATTTGAAGGAGCGAAGGAAAGGAATCAGATATTTTTTTGGTGTTAAGGCTTGAAACTGATACATTAAAAACATGCCTCAGAGTGAACCATAAAGTTGGGAAAATAAAAAAATGTATATATTGTGTAATGTTTTAACCAAGGATATTCAAAACAATAATTATGCCCCTCACCTTTTCAGTATTAAAGTCATGTAGAAATAGGTGTTGACTAGAATGTTGTTCCACATATCATATAAAGAAGGACAACACTCATTTCATCACCTATTTCTTTATGACTCTATCACATTGAAATAAGGTGAGCAGCATAATTATTGTTTTGAATATATTTGGTTAAACTGTTACACACTATGAGCCTGATTCATTAACAAAAGTAAGGCAAAAAAAGGAGTACGTTTTCTCCGGGACAAACCATGTTACCATACCAAGGGGTGCAAATTAGTTTGTTTAGCACATAAGTTAAATATTATTTTTTCTCAAGTCTTTGGTTCACTCTGAGGGATTTCTTTTTACTGGTTCTATATATGTGAAAGGATACTGGAGACCTTTTGGATCACTAAAAGCTACAATCTTAGACTATATTGCTACTCCTTGATGGTTTAGCGCTGATCATATATATCATTTTGAAACCAATACAGCAGTCTGGACAAAACATTAATTTTTCTAGTATTGATCCTCCTGAACCACAAGATGTAAAGGAAATTCTAATTGTTTAGATTGTGTTTAATAAGACATAGTAATAGAGGATAATTAGCTTGGAAAAGATAGTTATATTATTTGGTGAGTGAAATGCCTAAGTATAGTATAGCTGGGGGGCACCATTGAAAGTACAAATTTGATTTCCAACAGTTTTTTAGTTTGTGGAGAGAGTTGAAGGGAAGCGCCCAACCTTGCCTTCTTTTTTAGCACTTCCCTTTTACTATAGTGTGATCCATCGAAATAATAAAAATTAAGTGTAAACTGCGTTAATTATAATAAATTGGATTAGAATAATAATAAATGTATATTCATTTTTAAGGGCTGTTTGGCATGACCCAGAATCATACCCAACCTCTTGTCAGCTAGATCCAACTGAGGGTCCAAACAGAGAGAGAAGACGTTTACAAAGGTGCTACTTAACCATTCCAAACAAGTACATCCTCAGGGACAGGCAAAGGAAAGAAGGCAAGTTATTTCATATGCAATGTTTAGCATATAATAATAAATATATAAATAAAGTTTTACGTTTACAATTTCCCCTTCACTTTTCTTTGGTTGTTGCTAAATTTAATTGAGATCTAACTCAAGTAGTTCAGCTTTTACTTATATCAGTGGTTCCCAAACTGTGTGCCACGGCTGCCTGAGGTGTCACGGCGATCTCACAGGGGTGCCGCGGCAAGGTCCAGAGGTAAGCAAGGCGGGAGACTACTTGGTAATTATTTTGGGTTAAGGGTGCCTTGAAAAAATTATTGAGATCCTAGGAGTGCCTTAAACTGAGAAATTTTTTGGGATCCATATATTAAATGTAATTTTAATCTACAATCATTGTTTTAGATACTCTAGTAGATTATGCCTATTTACCTAACTTGTATTGGACATAAATTCTTACTGCTTCGGGGTGGACCAGTGTGTGATGATGCTCAACCAGATGGACAGCAGTGTTTCCTGTCTTTTTAT
Organism: Mixophyes fleayi; assembly: GCF_038048845.1. Classification (NCBI taxonomy): domain Eukaryota; kingdom Metazoa; phylum Chordata; class Amphibia; order Anura; family Limnodynastidae; genus Mixophyes; species Mixophyes fleayi. The sequence goes on along the minus strand of NC_134404.1, from coordinate 253,530,428 downwards.
GGCCATAGAGAAAATCCTTAAAAAGAACAGGAAAAGATAGGTGTGGTGTTTTATTCTTTCACTTAGAGTAATTTGATATGGAAGGGTTTGTGGCGGTTCTTATTGAGGTTTCATTAAAGAAAAAAAGACTTCAAAGCAGACATGTGTTTTGTCCTTGTTGTCTTTTTTGTTGCAGTTAAATAATGTTTTTTTTTAAAAAAACAAAAAACAAACAGTATTTTCACTGTAGTAATGCAACTTCCTGTTTAGCCGGGTGGAGGGATGAAATTACACCACATGTCTGGGTATGGAGATAGGAGCGATCAGCTGTATTGGAAGTTTAGTCATAAACCTCTTAATTATGGGTGCACAAGCGGCTGCTGGGATTGCATAAGAAAACTGTATTGTGGGATTCTGGGAAAAGCCACAATACTCTTCAAAAAGCCTGGTAGTAATCAACACTCTCCAAACCACTTGCATCCAAATCAATAAACTTCATTTGGTGTTTCACAAACTGTTCAAATGAGTTTACTAAAAACTGCTGTGCACAGTTGAAATGCTACGATTTGTATGATGCTGCTGAGATTGAATTCCATTGTCTCCTTTGTCATACAATTGAGATGAAATCTATGATTTTTCCATAGGTTTTTAACCACCCACTGTATAAAGTTACTTTACATCACACCTTTTTGAGGTGTGCACTTTTATTTTTTTCTTTCCCCAGAAAGAATGCTTAAGTCTATTAAGTAAAACCACAACAAAATGAGGATTATGTCACAAATGTTTTTGATTTAGTTTGGCTGACATTTTAGTTGTGTAACACATTTACCTGTTTCTCCGTTCCAGCAAAGTCTCTCGCTGCTGCGATCGGCACTTCCTGGTAGCCGGTCACATGATTCGGCTGTCGGGGCGGGCTATTTGAATCTCCTCTATATAACTCGGCACTGACACTTGCTCTGTGTTCCTGCAACTTGGCTGCTAGCGTCTGACTCCTGTATCCTCTGGGTGCCCTGCTCTCTCTCTGTGAGTTGTGTATTTGCTGGATTCTCTGTGTACCATTCCCGGATTGTTTGACTACTCTTGCTGGATCATCTGTGTACCAAATTTGGCTTGGCTGACTACGCTTTATTGGATCATCTGTGTACCAAACTTGGCTTGTCTGACTATGCTTTGCTGGATCACCTGTGTACCTGACCTGGCCTACCTGACTACGCATTGTCTGACTACCCGAGCACCCGATCCTAACTGGCAGCAGGGAACTTCATTTCTGCTTCTGTCATTTCTGGCAATGGCATTCCTACTATTCCCCTGGAGCGTCCTGTAAGCTTCACAGCAATTGATGGCAGTAAGATATCTGGGGGTTTGATTCAGTTCCAAATGGTTCCTCTTACACTCCAGATTGGTGCCTTGCATAAGGAGAGCATTTTCTTACTGGTGATTCCTAGGGCAATTAATTCTCTAGTCCTAGGCCTCTAATGGCTTCGCCTTCACTCTCCTACTATAGATTGGCAATCTTCTCAAATGCTTTTATGGGGACCACAGTGCCACTCCCGTTGTCTAGACAAGATAATACCTCTCCGTTTTTCATCTGCTGCATCTCTACCACCCCAGTACCAGGACTTCTCGGATATCTTTTGTGAACAAGAGGCTGCCAAACTTCCACCTAGTCACGTCTGTGACTGTGGTATTGAGCTTTTACCAGGAAAACCTATTCCTCGTGGCCGTGTCTATCCGCTCTCCATTCCAGAGACCCAGGTCATGTCGGACTACGTCTTGGAGAACCTAAAGAGAGGTTTTAACTGAAAGTCTACTTCTCCAGCCGGGGCGGCTGGATTATTTTTTGTAAATAAAAAGGACGGTGGTCTCCGCCCCTGTATAGATTTCCGGGATCTTAATGCTATTACTATTAAATACAGATATCCGTTACCTTTAATTTCCGAACTCTTCAATCGTATCAAAGGGGCAGTTGTTTTCTCCAAACTGGATCTTACAGGAGCATACAATTTCATCTGCATCAAAGAATGGGACGAATGGAAGACAGCGTTTAACACGCATGATGGCCACTTCAAATATCTGGTAATGCCTTTTGGGCTATGTAATGCCCCAGCTGTGATCCAAAATTTCAAGAACGAAAACTTTCAAGACCTAATCTACCAGTTTGCTATTATCAACTCAATGATATTCTTATTTTTTCTTGAAACCACCTCTCTCATAGGAATCATGTACGTCAGGTGCTTAAGCGCTTCAGAGAACATTATCTCTTTTTTAAATAAGAGAAATGCCTTTTTGAGCAAGAACAATTGCCTTTTCTGGGATATATTCTCTCGGGAACCGGACTTCAGATGGACCCAGATAAATTGAAAGCCATATTGGATTGGCTTGAGTGCCATCCAGTGTTTTTTCGGGTTCTCTAATTATTATAGACAATTCATCAAGGTGTACTTTTCTACCATTTCGCCCATTTTAACCCTGACTAAGAAGACGGTGAATCCTAAGGTTTGGCCTCCTGAGTCTCTTTAAAGCCGTTAACCGATTGAAAGTTGCTTTTTCTTTAGCCCCTATCCTCGGTCCACCAGATCATCAACTTCCTTTTTTCCTTGAGGTTGATGCCTCTTCCTTTGGCACCGGTGCAGTGTTGTCTCAACGAGGTCCCTCTGGGAAATTACATCCTTGTGGGTTAGTCTCTCGTAAATTTCTTCCTGCTGAAAGGAATTATGGAATTGGTGATCAAGAATTACTAGCTATTAAGTTAGCACTTTCTGAATGGCGACACCTTCTAAAAGAGGCTCTATTACTAGTAACAATTTATACAGGCCACAAAAACATTCCCTATCTCTGTTCTGCCAGATGCCTGAATCCTGATCAGGCCAGATGGTCATTGTTCTTTTCAAGATTTGATATTAATTTTACATTTCGGCCTGGATCTAAGAACAAGAAAGCTGATGCGCTTTCCAGGTATTTCAAATCGGATAAACAAGACTCCCATGCGGAGATCAAGCCTATTCTGGATCCCAATTGTATCTTAGCTTCCACTCCTCTTGAAAGTGTCACTTGTCCACCCGGCGAGACCTTTATCCTACCACAACTTCGTTACAAGTTATTACATTGGACTCACGTCTCGCATTTTTCTGGCCACAGTGTAATAAGGAAGACCAGAGAACTTCTCACCCACTATTATTGGTGGCCATCTTGCTTAAAAGACGTAAAGAATTTTGTCTCTGTATGTTCTGTTTGCGCCCAACATAAGATGTCTTGAGCCAAACCTTTTGGACCACCCATTCCTGAAGTTTCTTGGTCTCAACTGTCCATGGATTTTATTACCGATTTGCCTCCATCCAAATCTTATACTGCCATCTGGATAATTACGGATCGTTTTTCAAGAGCAGCTCATTTTGTACCACTCAAAGGACTTCCGTCTGCTTCCCTTTTGGTGGATCTCTTTATTAAAGAAGTGTTTTCGTTTGCATGGTTGTCCTCTACACATTGTGTCTGACTGGGGGTCACAGTTTATTTCAAGGTTCTGGAGGGCCTTCTGTTCTAAATTAGGAATTAAACTTTCTTCAGCTTATCAACCCCAGTCCAATGGGCTCATTGAACGAACCAACCAAGAACCCGAAAAGTTTCTTCTAATGTATGTATCTGCTCACAAGTCAGATTGGGTTGAATTACTTCCCTGGGCAGAATTCACTCATAATAACCATTTTCACGAGGCAATCGCTAATTTCCCCTTTTTTGTCATGTATGGCTGTCATCCTAGACCACCAACCTTTTTTCAAACTTCTATTTCTCCTGTTCTGGCAGTGGATTCCTTAATAAGTAATTTTTCTCTTATCTGGGCACAAACGAAGATCAACCTAAAAAATGCTGCTACCCTTGCCAAAGAGACTTTTGACAAAAGAAGTCGTCCAGTTCCTAATTTAGCACCTGGATATAAAGTTTGGTTGTCTACCAAGAGTATTCGCTTAAAGGTTCCCAATATGAAGTTCGCACCCAAATTTATTGGACTTTTTCAAATTTCCAATGTCATTAATGCAGTAGCTTTCAGACTAAAACTTACTTAATCTCTGCGGATTCCCAATGTATTTCATATATCTCTCTTAAAACCAGTTGTTCAAAACTAGTTCTCTATTCCTGGGAAATCTCCACCTCCAGTTTACTCTCAAGTTGAAACTGAATAGGAGGTTAAGCAACTTCTGAACTTCCGTAAATCCAGAGGTTCTGTACAATTTCTCATGGACTGGAAAAGTTATGGGCCACAGGAGCGTTCCTGGGTTAAAGCTTCAGATATTCATGCCCCTTGATTGCTTAAACAATTTCACAAGAAATTTCCCAACACACCTTTTTAGGGTATCCAGAGTCCACCAGTACGGCAGGGGGTACTGTAACGCTCTTACAGGTTTCCACGTTCCAGCGATGTCTCTCTCTCTGCCGCGATTGGCACTTCTGGGTAGCGGGTCATGTGCTATTTGAATCTACTCTATGTAATTCAGCACAGACACTTGCTCTTTGTTACTGCAACTTTGTTGCTAGCATCTGACTCCTGTATCCTCTGGGTGCCTTGCTCTCTGTGAGTTGTGTATTTGCTGGATTCTCTGTGTACCGTTTCTGGATTGTCTGACTGCGCTTGCTGGATCATCTGTGTACTGAATTTGGATTGTCTGACTGCGCTTGCTGGATCATCTGTGTACTGAATTTGGATTGTCTGACTGCGCTTGCTGGATCATCTGTGTACCGAACTTGGCTTGGCTGACTACATTTTATTGGATCATCTGTGTACCAAACTTGGCTCGTCTGACTACACGTTGTTGGATCACCTGTGTAACAGACCTAGCTCGCCTGACTACGCATTGTCTGACTGCCCGTGTACCCGATCCTAACTGGCATGAGTTCAAATGCCGACCATGGCCTTATCTGTGAGGAGTTTGTATGTTCTACCCGTGTTTGTGTGGGTTTCATGTGGGTGCTCTGGTTTCCTCCCACACTCCAAAAACATACTGGTAGGTTAATTGGCTGCTAACAAATTGACCCTAGTCTGTGTGTGTGTCTGTCTGTCTCTCTCTGTCAGTGTGTGTGTGTTAGAAAATTTAGACTGTAAGCCCCAATGCAGGGACTGATGTGAGTGAGTTCTCTGTACTGCGCTGCATAATTAGTGGCGCTATATAAATAAATGGTAATAATAACTGGTCAGTAGCCTTGCTTACTTATTGTACTAGTACCTGTCAGCCTGTTATCAGTGTGCATTTGACTCCAGCGTTATTATCACTCCTGTTTTGCTCTTCTGGGATGGTTACACTCCTTGAGACCTGTGTTACTTCCTGAGACAGTTCAGGGGGCCGTGACCTGCGAGTTCCTAACAGCGAAGTCCATTCCGCCTTGCAGCGGTTCTTGGTGAAGATCGGGGGACTCGTTAGACTCCGCGCCTATGGCCTGCCAGTGCTAATCAGGAATATTACAGGCCTTTCACCTTCAGATCATAACAAGTTGCGGGTCATCAGGGAGCAGTAACAGTGCAGGTTTTCCAGGTCACCAGTGATATAATTATACAACATGTGGATCTGTTACAGTATGTCAGTTAGTAATGACTACACTTGTGTTCCAGCAAGGAGATTTGGAAAACATGCACTGGTAGGGGTCCCTGAGGACTGGGTTTGGGAAACACTCTCTTAGTTACTGTCCTAGGGTTTTGTACTTTTGCTTTAGTTTATTGGGAGACACATGTGATAAACGCTCACTAAAACTTGTTCTCTTAATAAAGGTATAATGAGTATGCTTCAGTATACAATAAAATAAAGCAATTTAACTCCTTACCTCTCTTCGGAGCAATTCCTGCTTAGTTGCTCTAGTATTTGTTTTTACCGTAGCACTATATGCCTGGAATTGTATGTTCTCCCTGTGTTTTTTTTTTTTTCATGTTGGTTGCTAAGATTCTTCCCACAGTCCCAAAAATATTCTGGTTGATTAATTAGTTTGGAGGAAATTGGCCTTAGTGAGTTTGTGTAAAAGAGCATTTTCACTTTAAGCCCCACTGGAGCAAGGCTGATGTGGAGACTAAACAGTCTTGGTAATTAGTAATATGTTGCCATTATATAAACAAATGTTACTAGTAATAATGTTTTCTTTATTTAATTTCTATTTTATTTCACAGAATCTGTTAAGCCACCTCTCTCTTACCTTTTCGAAGACAAAACACATTCCTCATTATCGTCTACTGTGAAAGAGAAAGCTGCAAGTGAATTAATAAGGTATATATATATTATTAATTTTGATTATTATGCACCCACCAAGAACCTACAAAACCTTTGTTTTATTATATATTTACATTTTCTCTCTGTTCACCAATGGATATGCATCTATATAGCAATGAAGAAAACCTAAGGAGTAAACAATGTGCTATGCTAATTCTTTAGCTATATTATGTAACACAAACCATACAGTTAAAATACATAAATTGTTTATTCGCATATTAACCTAGTTTGAAAAACTGTTAATAAAAACATTTTAGAAAATGTGTTTGCTTTCATTAAGAAATATATGACTTGTGGGATATGACTTCTTTTACAGAGGCATTACTAATTGTCATAGTATATCTAAGGTGTATATTTAACATTGATTCTCAGTGGGCAGCAGCAAGATTTGGTTTGCGTCGCTGCATATCGCAGCAATAAAAATGTCCTGCTGCTTGACTTTATCAAACTCATTGGTGAGCCCTGGTGAACTACCTTTATTTAAACTAACTATAACCTCATTTACTGGCAGCTCAATGCTGTCGGCGATTGGAGGATCTGACCCCAGTGGCTATTGCACGTGCGAGGCTAAGGTCGCTCTTGCACAATTGCGATGGTACTTATCTCTGGTCAAAGAGTGAATTATTCAGCAGACTCCATTGACAAGGTAAGCGAACGCCATCTTAAGATGGCCTGAGTTTTTTTTTTTAAGGTTGGAGGTGAAAGCTTTTAACCGATCATTAACTTAGGGTCACATCGCTGTCCCCTTTAAAGTCTTTGGGGACCGTAATGATCACAGCTTGGTAAATAGACCCCTTAGTCTTGATGCAATAAGAAAAAAAAAGGTTAACCTTTTTGTAAATACTAGTTTCTCTATCATTCACTGGGGGACACTGGATCATGGAGTATAGACCCCCATTCAGGACATGAGCACTTTAATTCTAACAATTAAATGCTCTTCCCTCTTAAACCTCCACATCCTGCAGGAAAGCTAGTTTTTTTAGAGTGCCCTCAGGACAAGTTGTTTCTTTTGCTGGGCTGCCTTGGCAGCCTGTTTCTTTTATTTATATTTATTTGAATTTTTAAGGTCAGGCAGGGGTGTATGCAAACGGGAGCAGGGAAGAAGTGTTGTGTAGGCACAGTCTGCCGAAATCCCACTCCCAAACGTGGGATGTGTCACGGGCACTAGGAGTTGCTTACCCGAGTTTCACCAGATGGAACTCTGCTAGAGAGGCGGGGTTATGGCACGCACCTCAAAGCAGGCAGGTGAATGATTGGAGCGACACAACAGCAGGAGAGTAGAGATAGTCTGAGGAAGTCAGCGACTTGCAGCTATGGTTAGAGGAAAGTCAGCGACTTGGAGCAGTAAACTGGAGGCTGAAGATAATGTAGACACGAGGAGTGGACGTGGATAGGTGATGGTATGTAGAGGAGGAGTCAGTGGTCTGCGTACAGCAAGTTGTACCACTGCAGTGATGGGAAGAATAGTACTGGTGCAGGTAGGAAGCAGGGTAGTCGGTGGTCTGCGTATAGCAAGTTGTACCACCGCTGTGATAGAAGGACTTGTCCAGGTGCGGGTAGGTTGCAGGGAAGTCAGTGGTCTGCGTGCAGCAAGTTGTACCACTGCTCTGAGAAGGAATGAGGACTTGTCCAGGTGCAGGAGAGTGAAGTTGAAAGGCAAACTGTGGCTGTATGGAAACAGCGCGAGTAGAGCAATGTCTTGTGAGGCAGAGATGGAAGGCACAATGAATAGTCTGTCTGGAGTAGATGCCTTGCAGGGAGGAGAAGCTGGTCACAGCAGATATGCACAATAACGCTAAGTAGTAGCATGAGGAGATATCGTAGCTTGAGTGAAAGCTTGTCCTAAATGAAGCAATGCAGTAACACAGTCTATATGGGTAGTTGTACACTGTGCAGCAAACAACAATGGATACAACTGGTATGCCAGCAATAGTCAATAGTCAGTAGAGCATACCCAGTTGTGTAGATCCGGAATCAGCTGAGAAGTGAAGCGTTGTAGCGGTATGGGAACCGCCGCTGAGTTGAGCAGGGAGCAGCGTGGAAGCTGAAGCACGAGTAGAGCTGGAAGCAGTTGGAAACTGTACACACGAGTAGAGCTGGAAGCAGTTTGGAAACTGCACAGAGGAGTAGAGCTGGAAGCAGTTTGGAAACTGCACAGAGGAGTAGAGCTGGAAGCAGTTTGGAAACTGCACACAGGAGTAGAGCTGGAAGCAGTTTGGAAACTGCACACACCTATAGAAGTTCACTGGGAGTGAGACTTCAAGATCAGGCAACTACCTAAGGCTGCAGGTGCCTTAAGTAGGGAGGGGTGATTGATCCATCAATCACATTAGTGGTCAGGTGTAGTTGTTAAAGGGACCTGCGCATGCCCAGTGCGACAGGATGGTGGACGGCCGCGGTTCCACACAGGTGTGAGCGGGAAAGATGGAGAACCACGTACCAGAGTGAAGGCACTCACACTCTGGTGAGTGACAGGATGTCTCCTGGGGGCCTTGCGCCTCTTCCGCCGCAGGTTGTAGCTGGGGGCCCAGTGCTGGCAACGCACCATCGGTTAGCTAGAGCAGCACCAGACCAAACCTAGAGAGCGGCAAAGTAAGTCCTCGTTCCCGGCATCGAGAAGGGGATTTTAAAAAAACGGTCAGCTTTTGTCTGGTGCGGTCTGGAGCCTGCTAAGCAAGGCCTCTGCAGAGCCAGGGCTCCACTTGGGAAGAGTCAAGTGAGGCCAAGTGAGGAGGTTTGGTCATGCATTTGGGGGCGTGGCAAATGCGCCATTGTGGCGTGGCTAACACATCAAAATCACTAGGCTCTGAATTCACCGGAGCATCACATATGTCCAAAGCACTCCTGACTTCTAGCACCACAGTGTAGTATAGAAAGAATGCAGTGTGTACAGAAAGAGTTTAGTCACATTGGGCACAACACTCACCAAAAATTGGCATTGTCCCTACTAGAATCCCAACATTTCATATACAGTCCTGCTCTCTCCTACCTGTTCTTCTCACTTTCACCACCTGTGGCTGCAGGTTTCTTTAGTTGCGGCCTGTCTGGATCTTGGAATGCTGGGGGCCCTATTTGGAAAAAAAATGGCTACATTTAGATAATTTCAAACAACCCTGGTGTTAAATCAATACCACCCACGATTAATAATAAGGCTTTCCTCCAGCTCCAACATTACAATAATGTGCCCCTTCTTCATCACCATGCCTTATGATCACACTGCGCCCTCCATACTGCTTTTGCCCCTTTCACCTGGCTCCCCTTCATCACATTATACTATGCTGCCCCCCCTTTTTCAATCCCACTGTGCCATGCCTCACCCCTTTTTAACCCCACTGTGCCATGCTGCCCCCCCCCCATTTTTTAACCCCACTGAGCCATGCTGCCCCCCCATTTTTTAACCCCACTGTGCCATGCTACCCCCCATTTTTTAACCCCACTGTGTCATGACGCCCCCGTTTTTTAACCCCACTGTGTCATGCCTCCCCCGTTTTTAACCCCACTGTGCCATACTCCCCCCATTTTTTAACCCCACTGTGCCATGCCCCCCACTTGTTTTTAACCCCACTGTGCCATGCTGCTCTTTGTTTTTAGCCCCACTGTGCCATGCCCCTCCCCCCCATTTTTTAACCCATCTGTGCCTTGCCCCCCCTGTTTTTTAACCCCACTGTGCCATGCCCCCCCCCATTTTTTAACCCCACTGTGTCATGCTGCCCTTCATTTTTTAACCCCTCTGTGCCATGCTACCCCCCTGTTTTTTTAACCCCTCTGTGCCCTGCCCCCCCTGTTTTTTAACCCCTCTGTGCCATGTCCCCCTTCCCGTTTTCCTCCCTTTACTTACCTTTTCATCTTCTTCTCTCTCCTTTCTTGGTCCTCTCTGCTCCATTCTGACTGTATGCTGGGCGTGACATGATGACGTCACGCTCGGCATTCAGTCTGAATGGAGCAGAGAGGAGGGACGCCGGCGCCGCAATCACGTGAGTATGTTTATTTTTTTAACTACCCTACTCCCCCCACCAATGACCGAGCCCTAACCCACTGCAAAAAAAAGAAAAAAAAATCATCGGCAGCGAGGGCCCGGGCCCGGGTAATTAGTACCCATCTCCCCCCCCCTCTCGGCGACCCGTTCTAGGCACAGTTGCAGCACAGTGGGGCTCTCCTCTAGGACGCGCTGGGCCCTGGGGGAGGTGTAAAAAAAGACCCCTGCACTATATCAGTTCACCGCCTCCCTGACTGATTTCAGCTGTGTTGTGAGATCATTCTAATTCAGTCAGTTTGCCAGCAACCCTTTTTCATCTTTACCTGCTCTTTTCTTTATGATGGGCTAAAGAGAGGTATATGACTGAGTCCTGGGAGAGGGGAAGTTGCAGTTTCAAGCAGCATCATGCAGTCTGCAAAAATCCAAATATATCACATTATTTGCACTATTAAGGACTGTTTGAAATGTACCTTTATCAGAAAAACTAAGCATATGTGTTTGGCATGACTGGACATTCATAGAATTATGCTTGACACTGTGTCATCAGATTATTTTGTACTATATATTTCAGAATAGCATCCCTTAGAATGTCTTTAAATAATCTACCCCCACAACTGAAATCCTACTCACTGTTAATTATTTTTTGTTCCATTTTTTTAAGAGTGGTACCATATCTGTTTTCTGTCATTATTGTGGTACTGATCTAGTTTTGAGGAGGTACTTAAATATAAGAAATAGTGGTCTATCACACATGGGTACATGCCATCTGAGCCAGGTGCCTTATCTGTCTTTATCATGTTGACTCATAGGCTTAACTACAGCTCCTCTTATTTCGGACAAATAACATTTAATGGTGTCTATAAGGCATTGCAACACACCCTTTTTTCCTGGCATTTCAATTTTCATCACTCAGACAACCCCAGAAATACTTAATCTTTGGTCTTCTCACTATTTTGATTAACTTAACTTCTAATATTCACAAAAAAATTGCAACATTTTAACATCACATTTGAAGTAATTTACAGATGTAGGCTGTGTCAAATTGTCTCTGTGCTGGGCTTCTCTGCTGTTAGTGTGTAGCTCATCAGGTACATTTTCTCCACATGGAATGTTAAGGTTAAACACTAAACCATTGCTAAGTTGTACCTGTAATATCAAGGCATAGTGCACTATTTGCTATTAAATCATTATAAATATGAGGTTGTGGTGTGAACCAATCTTTACACTGAATGACATATGGTTACTGGTTTAATGAAATAGGTACTTTAATTTTATAACAGCTCAGCTGTGGTCTGAACGTAGGTAACTTTCAGTCACTTGCAGTAAAAACATAACGTGGCTGAATAACGGAGAACTGCAAGTGGTTGATTGTTACCTTCGTTTGGACCATGGATGCTGCATTTTGTAATTAATAAAAAAAAAACCTGCCCCCAGACCGTATATAATGCTGCTCCTCTTCTTTCTATACGTCTTTTCCTGTGTCTAGTAAGGTAGGTCAGGTAGTGTTCTGTGTCATTTGGTTTACATGTACTGTAGGTTTCCGATGACACACCATCCCTAAAATAAGTCAAGGACATGATTGGCTACCTGGAGAATGCCAGTCTGCTACTTCCAGGAGTAGATCTGGTTTGTAATTCAAATTGTGTGCCAGTTCGCAAACTTCTAGGTTCTGTGCATCAAGAGGGCACAGGGCACTAAGATGGAGGACCAAGCTGGAATAGGATGCAGAGCTGCTCTTAGCGTTCCTGGGCGAAGAGCACTGTTACCCTCACTATGTTTTGGTGTGCAGCATACCTTGTGCATGATGGAGCTTAATTCCAAACCCAAACTGCCGAACAACACCAACTCTAGCGTTGCTTATTGTTCCTGTTTCACTGTTGTAGTTAGCTGTTAGTAATATCCTGTCCTTTCACTACTCTTGTTGAGCCTGTGGAAGGGAAGGAGGAGAGCAAAGTACAGCAACTTAGAGGTTGTGGAGCCTTTGATACAGCAGAATCTGAAGGGATCTTTTATACTAGGTGTAGTTCTCAAACTAAAGGAAAAAGCCAGCTCCCTGAGTACTTTAATAAATTTATAGTCTGCATGAATAAATTATTTTTGATCCAGGAAGATCTTTGTGCTATGCAAGGAATAAAAGGGGCAAGATCTCAGAAGAGTATGGATTTTGAAGATATTTATTCTCAGTCAGCGTGGGTTGATTCTTGAAATTTAGAAGACTCCTCTAGTAATGAATCTGGAGAGATTAAAGAAACACTTGGGATGTTTAATCTAGATAATGTGGACATTTCGTTTAAACACACATTCAAGTCTATGAGGAAAAATGAAGAACAACCACCACAGGGGTCCATAAAATCCCTTTTTTGAAGATTGCAGTAAAATAAAGAAATAGTGTTTTTAGTATATGAAATCTATTATCCATAAGGAATAGGCACAGGTGGAAAAGCATCTGTCTAACTTAAAGATATTATCATTTATGTATGCATTCAGTGATGAAGAAGCACAGAAGTGAAGCTTGGTTCCAAATGTTATATCCAGGTATAGCTAGTATCTCAGCCAGAACTACTTTCACGCCTGAAGATAGTGGTCCTACAAAGGACCCCATAGATAGAAAGATGAAAGGTGTTTTAAAAACTTCATATTTCATATGGGTCCTTATTGAAGTTAGGCATGGCCATGATACCAATAGTCGGAGCTCTCAGATTTTGGGGAGATACGCTTTATAAAGATGTTCAAAACAAAGTTAACAGGTAATTTCTTTTTGCAGTTAGAAACGCTTGATAAAGATGATTTAGGGCTACATCTAACCACTTACCACAGGATTGGAGATCAAAATACTTCCCGTCTTCCTTGTCCCACCAACATTTCAAACACATGAGAAGTTATTGGCCAGAAAGGCAATACACCAGACAGAATGTGCCTACTACATACAAAACAATCCTTTTTAGCATTCAGACTTAAGGGGGACAGGACAAACCAGAGTACTCCACTATGACTATCACCAAGATTAGTCCCCATTGACACCAGTAGAGGACCGAATATGCAGAAATATGGACTCGATCACAGATGAATGGGTTTTGAACATTCGAAGAAAGGGATAAAAGATAGAGTTCCATCAGTATCTCAAGGGAAATGGCTTTGTCCAAACTAAGACTCTATCACCCTCAGTGGAGCTAGAAGCTTTACAAAACAGTTTGCAAAGTTTAAAGAAGGTTCAAGTAATTTCTTTTGTTCCTGCAGTTTAAGTGAACACAGATTTTTATTCCAGATTCTTCCACATCGTCAAACTGTTCTGGACTTAGAGATTCAACAGTTTTGTCCGTGCCAGACATTTTTCATGCTTTCTGTAATTCTATCCTCAGCCATTAGCCAAAGAAAATTTTCTCACATCCTTAGACCTTCTGGACGACTATTTTCATATTCCTTTTCCAGTTAATCACAGGAAATTCCTCAGGTTCTTGGTCATGGGGCAACACTTTCAGTTCACATGCCTGCCATTCATCCTGTAATCTTCCCCAAAAGCTTTTACCAAAATGCTGGTTATGCTGGTAGCTGCATTATGAAGGCAAGGTGTCATTATGTAGCCCTATTTGAACAACATGCTTGTAGTGGGAATTTGGAGCACATATCAGGACTGCTCAAGTAAAAATCTTTTGTAAAAACATAGCTGGATTGTGAACAGGATAATGAGCCATCCTGTCCCATTGTGGCAAATTTCTGGGGGTCCACATGCATACCATGGGGAGCAAGTTATTTCTGTTAAAAGAAAGATGCATCAAGATACAGTATCCGGCACATCAACTGCAGACTTTTTTTTACGAATTAACAATAAAGAATGGATTTCAGTTGTTGGGAATGTTTTCCTCTACCATAGGGGTCATTCCCTGGGCAAGGTGACACATACAGAATCTCCAGCTGGAACTATTGACCAGTGGGATTATAAGCAGATTTCTCTAAATTCTAGCATCAGACTGCCACCATCTGAGAGACTCCTTTGTTTATTCTTGACAAAGTCCAGAACTAAAAGAAGAGGAATATCAGCTTTAGAGATTATTAGTGAATAATACAACAGACTCCATTGTCGCATGCTTGAGCAAATAGCACAATGGATAAGATCACGAAACAAGAAAAGACTTCAGGTAGATGTCTTAGAAATGAAAGCACTGTGGATGGAAATTCAGCACCTTCATCTTCAATTAAAAGGCAAATATCACAGTATATTCTCAGACTACAAGACTGTTGTGACCTTCATAAATCGCATGGGAGGTACCAGATGCAGAACCATGATAGCGGAAATACCAAAAGTTATGTCTTAGACAGCGAAAAATGTGAAGTCTCTCTCATTGTTGCATGTAGTAGGCAAGCAGAAAATAATAGCCAATTACATCAATTGAAAATGGGTTCATCCAGTGGAGTGGACACTGCATCAGGAAGTGTTCCAGCTACTAATCGGAAAATTCAGGTCCTCAAGTGGACATTATGGTAGCAAGCAAAACTACCAAGATACCAAGGTGCTTCTCCCAGTACAAAGCTCCAGGGACAGAGGATAATTTGACAGTTCTATGGACTTTCCACCTGGATTGTCTTACCTCCATTTCCACTCATTGCTCATATTCTACAATAAATCAGAAAAGAGAAGACAGAATTGATAGCAAAACTTCTTTTATGGCCACATTGTCCATGGTTTTCTGCAGCCTTGGAGATGCTTCTGGAGCAACCATGGCCTCTACCTTTTCGGCCAGATCTCTTGCACCAAAGCCTAATTCTTTATCAAAATCCAAAAATCCAGATTAGCCATCTTAAATGTCATGGAGATTAATTGGGAACTGCTCGTACATAAGGGGTCTCAGAGCAAGTAATCAACATACTTTTGCAATAAAAAGAAAAACGTTTTAATAATCTGTTATATATTCTAAATTCAATCCATCTACAATAACTATTCCACAGATCGTTGACTTTGTTAATGATGGATTTAGCAAAGGTCTGGCATTTTCTACACTCGAGGTAGAAGTTAATACCAAATTAACTTCAGAGGATTTGATTATTTTAATTTTCCCAAGCAGTGAAGTGGATCCTTCTCTTTTAGTTCCTTTGTGGCTCTGTGGTACCTCAATTTAGTTCTCAATACTCTGATGTCTGACTCTTTGAACAATGGCAGTAGGTTTCTCTTAGATAGGTGACACTAAAGGTGGTGTTCCTAGTGGCGCTTACATCTGCACGGAGAGTTGGAGAATTGCAAGCATTATGGTGCAAGGAACCCTTATATAGAATCTTGGCAAATAAAGTGGTACTTAGATACTACTTTTAGCAGCAACTCTGCATTGGCTCTAAGCCCCACATTAATCAGGAGGATGTACTGTCATCCTTTTATACATAACCTATTTAGTGAAAAGGAAGTAAAGCTGCACTCCGTGGATTTGAGTAGAGCAATGTCCATATATTTATCCATGACAGAAGCATTTAGAAGCATGGAACTACTTTTGTGAATCCTACAGGACATTGGAAAGGGTGTGCCTATTCTTAATAAGCCATTTCCTGATGGATCACAGAAGTAATTATACAGGCATAAATGAACAGTTGTCATAAGGTGGCAAAAATACTGAGAGCCCACTTGCCCATCATGGTCAAGAATGGCCCTAGCTTTTGGCCAATTCCTACTGTTTTGGTTTCCCACTCAAACTTTTTTTTTCTTTTTTTAGTATAAATATTAGTGTGACAGGGTGGACCGCCTATGCCACCCTGCCTGTTGTTGCTGGGAACCGGCTGGGCTTACTTTGCCACTGGTACCTTTCGTTATCCCAAATGCGCCCTCTTGCCGCAATAGGAGGGGCTTATAATGCTGCTACCATTGAGCTCCTTCTATGGCACTCAGAACCATGTTCCCTCTGGGTCACTGGCACTGCTAGTGTACCTCGTTGCTGGTGTACTCGGGCTGGTAACTCCGGACCTCTTACTATGGATCCGGGTTGCTGTGAATGAATCGGCCCTGGCCTATCACACTAACCAGGGCTGCATGGGTAGCAGGCAGAGCAGTGGTACTGGAAAAGCTTGGGTCCAAATCTCAGACACAGCCGGAGAATGGATTAGATTTTGGGTCTAATCTGTAGATCACAGGAATACAGCAATATTGAAGATGTTTTCAAGCAGGTTTTGAAGCAAGATGTTTATTTTCTCTCACCCTAGTTGAAGGTACCAGGGTGAACAGGTCAGATGAAGTCAGAAGAATGATACATTTCAGTGCACAAGTCAGAGCATTTATATCTTTCAGACACATGCTATTTTTAGCATCAGGATATACTCTATTTACACAAACATAAATTTACATACATTGCAAAGCCACTAATATTTATACTTAGATTTGAAATTCTTAAAACCTTGCTGTGATATCCTGCATCTTTGAGATGCAGGAAATGTAGCAGCACGTTTTAAATTAAACCTTCCTGTCTCCAAGTTAAACCTTTTTGAAGAAATCACTTTGTGACCAGATCCACATGTCTGTATTCAACTTGTCTGGGCTTTCAGCTTCTCTCATCCTTCTCCTGCAGTTCACACCACAGACCCTCACTTGGCTGCCTGCTGAGTTCTCTCCAACAAGTCGTCTTCTCATACATACTACATCTTGCAGGATGCACAATGGCCTCACCCTGGGCTCTCTACTCATTTCGTCCTGGTGGATGTCAGTCTCCTGGGAAAGACTTCTTATCTGTTTCCAGCTGATCATCTCTGCTTTTCAGACTCCTGAAGAACTTAAAGCTCCTTACTTTGCCCTACACTGAACTTTAGATAGGTGTGGTCACATACATTTTTAGTCCTATAAGGGATGATCTCAAGTTCCAGGGCATGAACAGGTGGCAAACCAGCACTGTTAGCATCACATTATGTATAATATCTTTATATACAGATGAAGGTAGTTTTAGATCAATGGAGTGTGGTGCCACTGCACTAGCATATTGTATCGAGTTGGCAAATAGAGTGTGATGAGACACTTTTTGTCCATGCTGTCATGCACCATATGTGATTCACCTATATCCATTTGTATAGCTATGCTTAATGAAACACCTATATGCAAGCTGTTCCTTATACTTGACTCTCATTGACTCATTCTTGTGTTTTTGCCCAAAAACTGCATGTAAAATAGCAAATGTAGATGCTGCTAAAACAAAATAACTTTTTTTGTGAAAAGTTACAGTATACTAAAGTAATGTGGATATAAATGTTTGAATATTTGTGTTTTCACGAACATATAATTTTATGCAGGGTAAATCGAACATGTATAAATGTTGCACCATCTAGAGAAACACTTGGAGAACTCTTACTGGGTGAGTATTAATATTACTGAAAATATTTTTTTTATTTTTTTTAATTCAGAGAAATAGAGTGTGCAAAAATGTGGTTTGTTATATATACTACATGGCACTTTAAAATAAAGTAAACCGATATCTGAACAAAATAAAAGTATATATTACATTTCTTGTTTAGGTCTGGTCTTGTCTATGGGACTCGTATACCAAACCTATAACAGCCTAGGTGCAGTGCAAAATTCTTTGGTGTTTGCACCCTTAAGCATACTCACTTCTGTAAAGCTGTGAGAGTTTTTGAAAAAGATGCATAAACAAAGGTTAACATGCTGGGGGAAAAAATAAACAAATGATGCATAGTTTCTGCACTATGCAGATTTTCATCTGTAACTTTACCAAACTATAGTAAGAGCGATACTAGTACATTTTATTACTATTGAAGCTAACTTTGCAAAATTCAATATAAATGGTAAATTTTGTATGATGAATAAAATGTGTGGTAAACTTTGCTGAAATATTTTACACTATTCATGGCCGCCATTTTTGAAATGTGTCTTCTAAATAGTTCAGATTAATACTTCAGTGCATATTGATGGTGAATAATCTAAATGGCAACAGATACAATAAGGGAAAGTATAAACTGGCATTAATTGTTGCCTTTAGTGCACCTTTCTAACGTGTCTTAAGAGTATATAAGTGGATCTGAAATTAAAATCATTGTACCAAATAAGAACATACATATATACACATTTGCATTTTTACATGCATTTAAATTGTGCTGCCTAGCAGTTGAAACATTCATCTCAATGGAAACATACTGTAAACACAATGAGATGCTGTTAATAAGTGTTTATATGTTGAACAATAGAAAATAATTGGACAAATCAAAATGGCGCACCACTTCTAATACAGCCAAATACGTACAAATGTACAAGTATACCTCTAGAACATATAGAAAATAATATATAAAAAGTACGTACATCAGGCGCTCGTATATAAACACCGAAAGATGATAATTCTTGTCTATTGATGTTACGGAAAAATTCATCTGTTCTGAGGCAAACTCAGCTTTGTCTAAAAGACAGACTCAAAAACATCAAATATAGTGTAGTACGTAAGTTCAAATCAGAATACAATATAAAATATCTTCATAGATGTGGGGAACTAGGTATTAATATCGCCTCAACCTGTCTGCACCTCGTTTCTCACAAATTGTGGACTATAAAAACATATACTTTTTCTAGCCCTCTGGTTCACCATATTTCTCAGTCATATTTAGACTTATGTATATTCTACTTTGAAAGTAGTAATATGTCTGCCAGCACGTATTGTTATCTTGCAGACTAGTCCAATTTTTCGGTCTAGGCAAAAGGGTTATTGTCCACCAGTCCTGTATGAATGTACAGCACACCAGGGGGTCTCTTGTCTTTGTTTAGATTTGAGCTTGATGTTTAATTACAGAGGACTGCATTGTGTATTTAAATGTAAATGTGTCTGGATTGTGATATCTCCTGTTTTAACAAACTCTGCTGTATAGCCACAGAACAATACCTGTCTCTAATTAAATCAGGAGTGACTGAGCTGCTATCTCCTTTGTCTGTATGTTTACCTGGGAAAAGGTAAACACAGAAAAGGACCAATCAGGCAGGTCCTGGAATTGCTTATGAGGTAATTTTTGGGCTTAAAACACAGCTACAGAGGACAGAAAATTGGCATTCACTTCCAAGTGATAGCTGAAGTCAGGTCTGGCGTTGAGATATAGATCTCTGCCCTGACAGAAAAGGGACAATCGGTCCCGGAGTACTGCTGTTGCCCTAAAATACCTCTCCAAGTCTTTGGGAGCTGTGTGTGTCCGCCAAAAGCAGAGTGACAGTGACTGAAGGCCGCCACCTTTGCTGGGTAGCCTTAAAGGAGAGAGGGGGATAAGCTTGGATTGATAGACAGCAGTCCCTGAGAGTGACAAGGATACTGGTGAGGTGTTTTCATTATACCCTGTATGTTGTCTGTGCCAGACTGTAGTATTATTTGTTGCAAGTTATTATTTAAATATGTTTATTGCTGTTTTGTGCTTTCAGTTTTTTAAAGAAACGTATTTGTATTATTTTGGATATTTGCCTGGGTGATTTTGAACCTTGGATAGGTACCGGGTAGGCCAGCTGTGCGACGTAGAAGGTTACATTAAACCTGGTATCCTCACAATTGATAAAATCCAGTTCCCCGTGAGAGATGTAAGGTTGCAACTTCACCCGTGAATTTCCACACTTCACCACAACAGGGTGTATGCTTACAAGATTTCAACTTGTTCCATGCCTCTCACTTACTGCATCTCACTGGCTGTATTTCAATACCAAGTAGAAAATGGTAAGGATATGCTCATGCACACTGAATCTACTAAGTCAGTGAGAGTGGCTGCAAATGAGGTGCATTTCCATTTGTTCATGTATTTCAAAACCAGGATAACCTCTCCAAAGCACCAGGGTTCATAAAAAAGTAATAAACAAAATCTGGTGCACTACCTCTTTAATAAATTGTAGTATGATAAATACAAATTACTTAAAATAACATAAAAGCAATAGATTTGTTTATAATAGGCACATAGACTGGTCCCGTGGTTAAATGGATCATCCGTCTCTCCAGCTCCTTGACACACAAAAGTAATAAACAGCCAACACGTTTCGACTTCTAAGTTTAAGTCTTTCTCAAGGCTAAAGTCCAAGTGATGTTGCCAAGTTTTTATAGTTCTGTCTTGTCCTAGTAACCACCCATCCTTTTCTTCTATCTGAAGCTGAGACTTGGATTCGTATCCGCGTTTCAAAGAAGTCACATGACTTGTCTTGCTTTCCATTGGATATATCGCCCAAAAAAAGAGGTTTGACTTTCTTAGAAACATATCACTATCGTCTGCTGATGGTCTTTAAAGTACTGCAGTCCATCGCACATATATATGAATATGTAGCTGCCAGGTGCAAAGTGTTTAGTCGTCTTGGATAAATTAGAATCGGTTGCTGGCTCACCTCTAAAAAGAGCAGATGGGTATAGTTGATACATACAGTATAAAATATCACAATAAAACTTGGTATAGCAATAAAATTATTGTATTTCGTAGTTACCTATCAAACAGTCTATATCAAATCTCAGACTATTATTCTCCTAAAACGATCTATATATGCACATTCTATTATATTGATGCGTTATGGCAGAAGTTGGACAGTATCTACCATAGCTTTCCTTGCAATTACAAACACCCATTACAAAAAGCATTTTATCTCAAAATCCAAATTTAACTCTTGTAGCACTAAAGTCTTTAATGTAAAAATTCACTTCCATCTCTGTTCTTGAGACGGAACCAATCATTTCACGGTTTCTCCAATTGTCTTCTATTTTTGTATCCCCCTGAAACTCAAAATGTGTTCAGCTTTACAAGCATGAAGGATTTTGAAATGGTTAGACAAAGAGTTTGTTTCTAGACCCCTTTTGAATATTGTAAATATGTTTCTGGAGTCTAGTTTCCACAGCTTGTGCCCTTCTGCCCACATAAAATTTGACAACTTCACTCTACCACATATGCAACATTATTCATGTTGCAAGTTATGAACTGATCGATCTGCACTCCTTGTTCGTTTATAGACAGTTCAGTAGTTTTGCTATTGTTAGATTTGACAGTCTTGCAGGCCATGCAGCCCCCACACCTATAAAATCAAACTGTACTCAGCCCGATTTCCTTACTTTCTCAGGTAAGTGGCTCCTAACTGGTCTGTCTGTTAGATTGGGGGCCTTTCTATAAATTAAAATAGGGTTTTCTGGAATCACAATCCCTATTACGGTATCCTTTCTCAGAATATCCCAGTATTTGTTGAAAATTTGTTCCACCTGTCTAAAGTTGTTATTGTATTGTGAAATGAAAGCCCAATCATATTTATTGAATCTTTCAGAAATATGTCTAGACTTGATTTTGGGAACAAGAAGATCCTCCCTATTATTCACTTTTACCTTATTTTCAGCCCTCTCTAGAAGGTCTAATTTTTAACCCTTGTTTGAGAAAGCTCTTTTTATATCTGTCACTTGTTCTGTCAACATACGGTCTTTTGTGCACTTTCTCCTAACTCTTTTCATTTCTCCCAAAGGTATACTCTTGAGCCACCCTTGATGGTGGTTACTATCATAATTAATTTAGCTGATGATATCTGTAGTTTTTTTTAAGTTTTGGTCTGTAAACCCATTTAATTTATATAAACAGTTATGTCAAAAAAATTCATCCTGGTTTTACTCCATTTGAATGTGAGTTCTGTATGTAACTTATTGGAATTCAAATAGTCACAGAACTTCAAAAGTTCCTCCTTAGGTCCTCTCCAAATAAAAAAGATATTGTCTATGTATCGGTACGATTGATCCCAGTGGGCCATAAAAAGATTGTCATAGCTCGGGCCGAACCTGGTGTCCATCATAATACCGATACATTGGAGGTAAAAGCAACCCTGAAATCTGAAGTAATTATGGAAGAGAATAAATTGAATCCCCTCTAGAATGAATTTTTTTAATCTGTCCGAATAGGTGGTACTGTTAAGACTAGACTTGATAGCTTTTAGACCCAAATTGTGTCTAATTATGCTATACAGGGATTTTACATCCATTACTAATATCAAATTTCAGTCCCACATTACAGTAGTCAAATTCTTCAAAAAATTACTGTATCCTGTAAATAAGATCTCTTATTTTTAGCTACAGGTTGTAAGTGATAGTCAATAATTTCTGACAGATTAATAGTTATAGATCCAGTGCCTGAAATGATAGGTCTTCAGGCGGGTTGGTCTTATTTTTGTGCATTTTTCGGTAATGTATATATCACCGGAATTGTTGGATGAGGAACCATGATATATTTTGCTATATCTCTATCCAGGACGCCTAGTGTTTATATGTGTTTCCACCTCTTTTTGGGTTGCACAAGGTAACTTACTGTTTGTTCACAGCTTAAACGTACATGCAAACTCATATTAAAACACATACCTAAATGCAATGTGGTTTATATGCATTTTTATCTGCATTTTAATATGCTTTAAAAAAAAAAAACGTGGCAAATGCCAGTGCGCGCATAGCCTTAAAGTGAGGATAAATCAGGTGTATTAAGCATGGAATGTACTTTTTTTTAGGTCAGATAGGATATGTGCCTGCCATGTTCTATAGAATTGTGTTTAAATTGATTATAATTAAGTCAAGTTTCTGTTTAGGCAAAACTGGGATGTATTTTGTTGAAGACAATGCATCTGATACAGTAGAATCCAATGTAAGTATATTGCAACAGGCTCATGTGTGTAAGTAAAACTTGCTTTCATGTTGTAATTAGCTAGTCAGAAACGCAAAAAGCTTTTGACTACAGAAAGCCCAAACTATTATAATGTTTGTGTGCATTTATGGAATTATGTACACATTTCTTTATTACTTACAGAGAGTTCACAACGTATACTGTAGAAGTGTAATGGGAGGAGCTGAATTATGTGTCTGTTCAAATGTAGAAAACATAAAATCTACATAATTTGTGTTTCATGACCAGTTTCTTTATTTACTAATGTGCAAAAATATATATAACTTTTTTAATAAAACACCACTGCAATACCATCTATGTATCCTAGCCAGAAGCCTTTGGGCTGCAACATGAGTACTTTGTTCTCAGTATTCTGCATGATTCTACCTGCTCTGTAATATAAAACTGGCAAATTAATTTTGTTTACCGAGAAGGTGGTGGTGAGGAGAAGTAGTACCAATCAAAAGCTGCAGTCTCTTAAAATGGAAGAAAATAGCTGCACAGAATAGCCACTGGAGCTCTGGCTAGAGACAGAAAGCACTTTATGAACAACATTTCCTAGGTAGTAGTAGTACAGATTTAATATGAAAAAAGGAATGATTTCAGATTCTACTTTAAGACTGAGATTTTTGTTTTCATCTCAAAGTAAAAATCCATGTGCAGTCAAACCAGTCTTGTCCGTACAGTTCGGAGACTTTGCTTCAGTATAATGACACTAGACCAGTGGATCCCAAACTTTCTTAGTTCGAGGCACCCTTAGGGTCTCCAAAAATTTTTCAAGGCACCCCTAAGCCAAAATTATTACCAAGTAGTCACCCACCTTACTTACCACCAGCCATGGCTACGGCACCCCAGGGAGTTGGCCGCGGCACCCCAGGGAGCCACGGCACCCAGTTTGGGAACCACTGCACTAGACAGTTGTACATACTACTCATTGGTATGTTAATTGGCTGCTGACAAAATTAACACTATTTTTTGTACGTGTTAGGGAATTTTAGACTGTAAGCTCCAATAGAGCAGGAACTGATATGAATGACAAATATTCTCTGTACAGCGTTGCGGAATTGGTGGCGCTATATAAATAATTGATAATGATTATATTCATCAGCATCTAAACTACACAGTTATGCTGGATACACACAAACTCTCATACAGATCCTATTTGTTTGTTTTTGACCAAAAACAAAGTTTTACAAAATTAAAATCTGATTTGAACAGACCTCTGCTTTTGTATACATGCTGGTAAAGCCAATTAGCCTGGCTTTATAACGATGTTCATTCTCTATTCACACTGTGGGAGAAGAACCGCTTTGTGATCTAGTCTTTTGATCTGACCACTGTGAACATCTGGATTTGTGCAACATATATATGGTTTCCAGTGTCTTCTCTGTATTAGCAACATATTTCCATGAATTCTGCATGCAGCCAAAAATCCTGCACAGAAAAAAAAGTACTGTGATCATGTTTATCTTATACATAGAGATGCACACAATCCTCAGACGTATGGACACAAACATATTTTGTTGTTTACTGTACATTCTGATTACATGATAAAACAAAAAAATCTCATAGTAATAACAATATGGTTAAATGACTAATAATATTATTCACATTTTGATATGATTATAGTTAACATAGGAGCCATTCTAAAAATGTATTCATAAAAATTGTCAAGTGAACCTGCATGTGAGATAATAAGGAATTAATGAAAAGAATTAAAAATATTGGAAGCTCTTCAAAATGATGGACAGCTGTAAGCTATGTAAATCAGTAGCTTAATGCCTTATCATGCAGATGTGGATCGTAAAAATTAAGAATCTTCTGCTAAAATGAACAAATGTCTTTCACTTGGATTGATTTGTCATTTTAATTAATACATGTTCAAAATTTTATCTAACATCACAAGAATTATTACAGTTTGAAACAATTACTGAAGCTAAGCTAAACCTATCAAGGATGCTAAGTTAACATATTTAACTATATACAACTTTTATCTTGATTGCAGTCTCTGCTTGGTGAATCAGAACCAGCCTCATTTTCCTGGACTTATGAAGAAATCAAAGAAGTTCACAAGCGCTGGTGGCAATTGCGAGACAATGCTGTAGAGATCTTTTTAACAAACGGAAGAACCTTGTTGTTGGCATTTGACAACACAAAAGTAATTGTGTTAGATTGTTATATACCAAAAATCATTCTAACATTTTATAGATATATACCTTTACAAAAGTTATAGTTTGTATTCCCTACATTTATTTATTTTATGTATAGGTTTACTTATATGGTGCCACAGAATGTATGCAGCTTCTTACAATATAAACAGCATGTCACAATTGTAGTAGATTTAGCGGACTCTTTTTCACTAACCTGGATTAGCGCTTTCAGTAACAGGCACGTCTAACAACCTGTCAATTTGTGAGCAGGACAAAGCGCCCATTGAACCAACCGATTAAGGCACAGACGGATTTCAGGTCCAGTGCCCCCGACACAGCAAAACAAAGTGGCTTGCACAGTAACTTCAAACTTAGATTCTAAATAGGTAGATGGAGACTTACACATACCTATGGGCAGGTAAAGAGTGCTTCTGTATCCTTACAACCTAATTTAGGTAATAGAGACATGCACAGGGAGGTTAAAAGTGCTAACTATTTAAAAGGGTTGGCCACAATTTCGAGTACATTATGTGCAGTCAGGGTGGGGTTTGCTAGAGACTTTGATGGTAGGATTTCAGTTTAGTTTATATAGGATAATATTACAAGAATAAGACAAAACAAAGGTTGACCTAAAACAAGATAATAAAAGGAAAATGTTATAGTGCAAAATGATATTAATGTGACCATAACTACATGGGAAATCACTGTAGTAACATTAAAACAGGATCATTGTACTTTTTTCCCATCCATGCTTCATCATGGTTTTTCTTTAAGGGTACAACACACTTGGCCTTTCCTGTGTGGTGGGATTCAGCTGTCTTCACAGTTTGACCACATGTAAAGACAAGATCATTGATCTATGTGGGATACACTGTCACTATAAACTGACTCTTGTTTCAAGCTCCTACTACAACAAGTATACTGCAAGCAGTATTCAGATCTGATTAGTGTCTAAAAAAGCTGTATGAAGGGAAAATGGAGTACATCACAGGATGAGAAACACCAAGGGGGTAAATGTATCAAGCTGTGATTTTGAAAATACAGCGATTTTCTTGGGAGAGTTGAAACTTGCGGATGTGTAAACCTGAGTGTGACTGAATCACTTGCAAGTAACTTATAGTATAAATTTATTTAAAGGAAATAGCACAGGGTGCTTATTTATATAATTGAAAATGCACTTATTTTTTATATTGTGTATATTTTATATTGTGTATATTTTGATATAGGAAATCTTTGTTTCTGAGACCAGGGGAGAAAATTAGTTTTTTTCTGTTTTAACCTTGGTGGAGGAAATGCCTTATTTCTGGTGTATATCTGATACAATAAGCCTGTTTATAAAGCGTTTTGTATATCTTGGTGTAAGGAAATGTCTTGTTTGGGTTTGCAACTTTTTCTTGGGGAATTCTTTTCTTTGGAGACAATGTGTATTCTGCAACTGTTTGAAGAAAGGATCCATGCTATGTAGACCTTTTGATGTGTGAGTCAGTAAAAATAACCTGTAAGGCTGTGTCTAAAATAGTATAGAAAGGGAGCCCTTGTAAACTGAAATCATTCTGATGTTCCATCTCACCTGACCACTGATACCTTTAATCAGTGGAACTCTTCTTGTCAGGACACGAGTAAAATAAAGATCACTCTTTGCTTCAAGACCCTGCTTGCCAACTTCTTCTATATTGCTGTTATCCTGTGAACTACAGATTAGACTTTAAATCTAATCCGTCCTCCGGCTGTTTCTGGGGTTTGGATCCACCTCTCCAGTACCACCGCTCTGCCTCTACCCAGCAGCTCGGGCCAGTGTGATAGGCCAGGGGGGATCCATCCACAGCAACCCTGATCCATAGTAAGTGTTCAGGGGTACCAGTATGGGACTACATGAGCAGTGACAGTTACCCAGAAGGAACGTGGTCCTGGGAGCCATAAAGGAGTCCAGTGGTGTCAGCAGACTCCTCCTACTGCGGCAGGAGGGTCGTATTCGGAATAACGAAAGGGGACGGTGGCAAAGTAAGCCCAGCTGTTTTCCAGCAACACCAGATAGGGTTGCATAGGCGGTCCATCCTGTCACACTGAGATTTCATTTAAAATTGCCAGAGTTGTGTTTCTGTCAAAATCGCTATTTCAAAAATCAATAGAGATAAAAGTCTGGACTGTTTGCCACTCTAGCTATACAAGTCTCAAATGTATGAAGTAGCGATTAAGCAAATTCTCTTGAGTTTGCTTTAAAAATTGCTAGATGCAACACGCTGCTTCTTAGCTGCGTGATTAGTAAACACATCACTGTTACACTGTCCTGTATATAGATTTTCATGTAAATAGCACTAGGCAAACCAGCTGGGGTGGTTGGCATTATAGCAGAGGGACATGCAGCAGGGGTCCCCCTGCCATAATGACAAACCAACCCCAGGCTGTTCAGCACTGGGCTGGATTCCCTAGGGAGTGCCCCCCTTCCCCTCTAGTAATAACCAGTCCACTTCTGAAAGCACTAGAGCTCTTCCTACGCCCCTGGGCGGTGGGTGTTGGGCCATATCAGCGATTATAAAGTAAAGAAAACAGACGCCATTTTGTTCTGTGGAATAACAATTCCCAGTCATGCCAGGGTGCCATAAACAGTCTGGGCATGCTGATGGTTCTATAGCTACAAGCACCAACATACCCATGCAGCCAGGGCATGCTGGCATTTGGAGAACCACAAGTGCCAACATGGCCCGACACCCATGGCTGGCTGAGACCTGTAGTTCCACACAAAACAGTTTAAAAAAACACAACACCCTCATTAAAACAAAATACTTTTAATAAAAATAATAAAACCCCAATACAAATATAATACAGCTTTTTTTTTACCACATAAATGTAATAAAGATAATAAAACCCAAAATACTCACCAATCTGAATTCTTCGTTTGTCAGCAGCTTTTAATCCAAATGTGTTTAAAAGCCATGTCCATAAATATTTATAGATCACAATATGTCCATGCTTGAAACCATGTCCATAAATAATTGTATATCCAAATGTCCACCCAGGCTGGTTTACTAGTGCTGGACACTAGCAAACCAGCCACCAGGAGAGTTAGCTAAACACAGGTTTGAAATCCCAGCAAATCAATAGAGATGACCAGCGATTTTGAAAATCAGAGTAAAAATCGCAGCTTAATACATCTGCAGACTTGGGGACTAAAATCGCGGGTTATCACCCGCAATTTTCCGCTATTTTTAAACGATGAAAAAATCGGTGCTTGATACATTTACCCCCAAATTTGTTTGTTTTCTAAAATGGACAGTCTGTTGCATAGGGATCAGTGAACCATATTTAAAGAATTGTTTATGGGCATTACAGGTTGCCTCTGCAGATCACAAACACTGAAAATTCATCAGTGCAATAGCACAGGCAAAATAAAAACTCTCACCTTGATTAGATGAATAGCAAAGTGAAAAAGTACTGTATGTGTAGACAGTTACTAAAATGCGTGTTCACTAAAAACAAAGATTTTTTTATGCTCTCCCTTTGCCTATTTCTTTGCATATCTCCTATGATTTGGTCTACATATTTATAAATATCTTTGCCAACTTATGGAAATGCATTTGTTTTAAAATTTGATGGTAGTTTCTATTTGCTTTGTTGTAGTATTGGTGATGCTATATAAAATTCCATACCAGCTTCTTGCAATTAGACTAGATTAGACTTGTTTTATTCCAATTACATTCGGTGTTACTCATCATTGCCATATGTTGTACTGTATCGTACCATGTATTATATTCTCTGTCTTGAAAATGTATAATAACCAAAAATATAATGGTTTAAAAAGTGTTTTTCTTTTTAAGGTGCGAGATGATATTTACCAGAAAATATTGACTAATAATCTTCCAAATCTGCTGGAGTATGGAAATATTACAGCTCTTACTCAGCTCTGGTGCTCTGGACAGATAACCAACTTTGAATACCTTACTCATTTAAACAAGCATGCTGGACGATCTTTTAATGACCTAATGCAATATCCAGTTTTTCCATTCATACTCAATGACTACACCAGTGAAACACTCGACCTGAGCAGCACCTCTATCTATAGGTATTTTACTCTTACCAGTTCTGTCTCAGCTATTTTAAACAGTTTACTCCTTCTTGTGCATCCTAAAATTTTGGTAGACATTTCTCTTCATAGCAATATTTTACATTGCTATTGAAACAGTGCAAATAAATATCTATAGGAATAATTTTTATTCCCAACACTTATTAAATGTGGTACTCTCAATTGCATGCTAAAGACTATTTTTTCGTTTTTGGGGTTTTTTGTTTTTTAAATCTGATCCGGTGCGGAGCTTATTTAGGGCATCAGTTAGCGTTAGGAGCAAATCCAGCTACATTGTGCAAATTTGCACCTGGGCAAACCATGTAGCCAATGAAAGGGATGCAACATACCTCCCAAATTTTTTAAGCAAGGGAATCGGGATAAGTGAAGAAGTGAAGTGGTGGTGCACGCATCAGAAGGGGGCATGTCCAGCGCTGGACTGCCCCCCCCCCCCCTACCCTAAAAACACCCCTCCAAAGCTGCTTGCACCATTTTCACGACATTTGTTCACGACTGCTCTGCATGTTCTTTTCTAATATTGTTGGGTACATTTTATGATTAGTCATCGCTATCTAGTGCTTTCTACATAATAGTATGAGCAAATAAAAAATATGCAGTGAAACTTTTCTGCCATCAAATGTGTGTGTTTTTACTTTAATTGTATATTTTTAAAGTTATTTCAGACTGCAAAATATTTAAAGTGATAACAGTGTATGGAATATAAGGGAGGTAGGGAGATGCACCAGTTTGTACTGTGGTGGTACATACGATTTGGATTCAACAGTAATGCTACATGAACTGGTAGGTTAAGAAAATATTGGGCACATTAATGTACAAAGCACTTGATTGAAATAAAGAAATGGAACATGCAGTGGAAATGCATACCTTGGTAGCAGTGCTTGACTTTGTTCAGTGTATCCAGTATTGTGTGCATTTAATGACAGAAAGTTGTCATATGGAGTTTATATAGTGATACCACGCATTAAATGTTGCTATAAAGGTGTTAAAACTGATTGAAATTATTACTATATATATTCAAATGATAACGGAATAATTTCGTTTTTGTTTACTGTAGATATATTTTAAGAGGTTTTTTTCTTTATTTTTTTATTTTGCAGGAATCTTGCCAAGCCTATTGCTGTTCAATCAAAAGTAAAGGAAGACCGGTACATAGATAATTATAAGGTATCTATGATTAATTATTTAAGGCACAGTATATAGTTTTTAATTATAGAAAATGTAATGAATGCATTTTTGTGCATACAACTTCCTTTATAAAAACATCCGTACTATGTGAGGAAGGAGGAGGGGGTTTTTTCTGCTTCCTTCTTTTTATGAACTTGTGCCAAAAACATTTCTCTGTATTGTAGATAGTCTTAGATTAACCCTGATACTATATTAACTGATAATCCACACCGATATCTGTCTATCAAACTGTTGTCCATTGCAGGAGTCTATAGCTATTACAGCAGATGTTGAATGTCTGTTAAACAGTGTTGATTTTTCATGTAATATTTCTAGTAGTACCTCATTTGCTAAAGTCAGAATTGCAGGTCTTAAATCATTATTACAATTTTGACATTTAGGGCCTGATTCATTAAGGATCTTAAATGAAGAGGTATCTTATTTCAGTCTCCTGGACAAAACCATGTTACAATTAGAGATAAGCGGGCTCGGATATCTGAAATCTGAGCCCACCCGAACGTTGCCGGATCCGAGACAGATCCGGGTATTCCCGCCAATTGCAAAACTGAAACCGAGGCTCTGAGTCATAATCCCGCTGTCGGATTTTGCGATACTCGTATTCTATAAATTCCCCGCTAGCCGCCGCCATCTTCACTCGGGCATTGATCAGGGTAGAGGGAGGTTGTGTTAGGTGGTCCTCTGTCCTGCTATATCTCGTGCTGTGCTGTGCTGTTCAGTGCTGTGCTGTGCTGTGCTGTTCAGTGCTGTGCTGTTCAGTGCTGTTCAGTGCTGTTCAGTGCTGTGCTGTGCTGTGCTGTGCTGTGTTCTGCTCAGTCCAGTGGTGCTGTGTCCTGTGCTCTGTCCTTCTGAGTCCAGTGATGCTGTGTCCTGTGCTCTGTCCTTCTGAGTCCAGTGATGCTGTGTCCTGTGCTCTGTCCTTCTGAGTCCAGTGATGCTGTGTCCTGTGCTCTGTCCTTCTGAGTTCAGTGATGCTGTGTCCTGTGCTCTGTCCTTCTGAGTTCAGTGATGCTGTGTCCTGTGCTCTGTCCTTCTAAGGGCATTGTTATTTCCCCATTATTCCCAAGTTATAAAAAAATTTAAAAAAAGTTATAAAAAAAATAAAAAAAAAATAATTATAAAAAAAATAAATTAAAAAAAAATATCCAAAAACAATCCTGCAGTATAAGTCTATTGGTACTGCAATATTACAAAGTTCACTGATTCTGCAGTATAAGTCCATTGGTACTGCTATATTACAAAGTTCACTGATTCAGCAGTATAAGTCCAGTGGTACTGCTATATTACAAAGTTCACTGATTCTGCAGTATAAGTCCAGTGGTACTGCAATATTACAAAGTTCAGTGATTCTGCAGTATAAGTCCATTGGTACTGCTATATTACAAAGTTCACTGATTCTGCAGTATAAGTCTATTGGTACTGCTATATTACAAAGTTCACTGATTCAGCAGTATAAGTCCAGTGGTACTGCAATATTACAAAGTTCACTGATTCTGCAGTATAAGTCCATTGGTACTGCTATATTCCAAAGTTCACTGATTCAGCAGTATAATTCCAGTGGTACTGCTATATTACAAAGTTCACTGATTCAGCAGTATAAGTCCAGTGGTACTCTCCTGTGCCGCATATAATTTTTAAAGGCTTTGCCGAGTGTGTGTGGCTTAGGGGTACGCTCTCTTCTGCTACATATAATGGAAAACAAAAATTTGGAGGATAAAGTAGGGAAAGAGCAAGACCCACTTCCTCCTAATGCTGAAGCTGCTGCCACTAGTCATGACATAGACGATGAAATGCCATCAACGTCGTCTGGCAAGCCCGATGCCCAATCTCCTAGTACAGGGCATGTAAAATCCAAAAAGCCCAAGTTCTCCAAAAATAGCAAATAGAGAAACTTAAAATCATCTGAGGAGAAACGTAAAGTTGGCAATATGCCAATTACGACACGTAGTGGCAAGGAACGGCTTAGGCCCTGGCCCGTGTTCATGACTAGTGGTCCAGCTTCACCCAAGGATCTAAGCCCTCCTCCTCCCCCCCCCCTACAAAAAATTTAAGAGAGTTATGCTGTCAGCAACAACAACAAAACAGCAAAGAACTCTGCCTTCTAAACAGATGACATCACAAATCCCCAAGGCGAGTCCAAGGGTGTTGGTGGTTGTGAAGCCTGACCTTCCCATCACTGTACGGGAAGAGGTGACTCCATCCAGCATTTGCAGCACACCCTCTGCATATGTTGGAAGGATCACCCACAGTGTAGATCCAGATTGGGATAATCAAGGTGTCAATGTTGTACACCGGGAGGAGGCTATTGATGTAGCTGGCGCTGTGGAGGAACTTGATGATGAGGATGGTGATGTGGTTATTGTAAATGAGGCACCAGGGGGGGAAAGAGCTGATGTCCATGGGATGAAAAAGCCCATCGTCATGCCTGGTCAGAAGACCAAAAAATGCACCTCTTCGGTCTGGAGTTATTTTTATCCAAATCCGGACAACCAATGTATGGCCATATGTAGCTTATGTAAAGCTCAAATAAGCAGGGGTAAGGATCTTGCCCACCTAGGGACATCCTCCCTTATACGTCACCTGAATAACCTTCATAGTTCAGTGGTTAGTTCAGGAACTGGGCCTAGGACCGTCATCAGTCCAGGGACACCTAAATCCCTTGGTCCTGTTGGATACACACCACCAACACCCTCCTCGTCAACTTCCTCCACGATCTCCATCAGATTTAGTACTGCAGGCCATGTCACCAGCCAGACTGAGTCCTCTTCTATACGGGATTCATCCGAGGAATCCTGCAGCGGTACGCCTACTACTGCCACTGCTGCTGTTGCTGCTGTTAGTCGGTCATCTTCCCAGAAGGGAAGTCGTAAGACCGCTACGTCTTTCACAAAACAATTGACCGTCCAACAGTCGTTTGCCATGACCACAAAATACGATAGTAGTCACCCTATTGCAAAGCGTATAACTGTGGCTGTAACTGCTATGTTGGTGTTAGACGTGCGCCCGGTGTCCGCCATCAGTGGAGTGAGATTTAGAGGGTTGATGGAGGTATTGTGTCCCCGGTACCAAATCCCGTCGAGATTCCACTTCACTAGGCAGGCGATACCAAAGATGTACAGAGAAGTACGAGCAAGTGTCCTCAGTACTCTTAAAAATGCGGTTGTACCCACTGTCCACTTAACCACGGACATGTGGACAAGTGGTTCTGGGCAAACGAAGGACTATATGACTGTGACAGCCCACTGGGTAGATGCATCCCCTTCCGCAGCAACAGCAGCAGCTGCATCAGTAGCAGCATCTACACAACGTCTGCTCGTGCCAAGGCAGGCAACATTGTGTATTACAAGCTTTAATAAGAGGCACAACGCTGACAACCTGTTAGAGAAAATGAGGGAAATTATTTCGCAGTGGCTTACCCCACTTAGACTGTCCTGGGGATTTGTGGTGTCAGACAACGCCAGTAACATTGTGCGGGCATTGCATATGGGCAATTTCCAGCACGTCCCATGTTTTGCCCACACCGTTAATTTGGTGGTGCACTTTCGGCATTCTGCCAGTGCCTACCGCAGGCTCGAGGCACATCAAAAAAGCCTGAACCTGCCCTGCCATCACCTCAAACAAGAGGTTGTGACGCGCTGGAACTCCACCCTCTATATGCTGCAGAGGATGGAGGAGCAGCAAAAGGCCATTCAGGCCTACACCGCCACCTACGACATAGGCAAAGGAGTGGGGATGCGCCTGAGTTAAGCACAGTGGAGACTGATTTCCGTGTTGTGCAAGGTTCTCCAGCCGTTTGAACTTGCCACACGAGAAGTCAGTTCCGACACTGCCAGCTTGAGTCAGGTGATTCCCCTGATCAGGCTGTTGCAGAAGCAGCTGGAGAAAGTGAGAGAGGAGCTGGTAAACCATTGCGATTCCACCAAGCATGTAGCTCTTGTGGATGAAGCCCTTCGTACGCTTTGCCAGGATCCGAGGGTGGTCACTATTTTTAAGTCAGAGGAATACATTCTGGCCACCGTTGTCGATCTTCGGTTTAAAGCGTATGTTTTGTCTCTGTTTTCGGCAGACACAAGTCTGCAGCGGTGCAAAGACCTGCTGGTCAGGAGATTGTCCTCTGAAGAGGACCGTGACATGCCAACAGCTCCACCCTCATTTTCTTCCACATCTGTGGCTGCGAGGAAAAAGCTCAGTTTTCCTAAAAGACCCGCTGGCGGGGATGCTGATAACATCTGGTCCGGACTGAAGGACCTGCAAACCATTGCAGACATGTCTACTGTTGCTGCATTGGATGCTGTCACAATAGAAAAAATGGTGGAGTATTATTTTGCTGACACCATCCAAATAAACATGTCAGACAGTCCATATTGTTACTGGCAGGAAAAAAAAAGCCAGTTTGGAAGCCCCTGTACAAACTGGCTCTATTTAACCTAAGTTTTCCCCCCTCCAGTGTGTACTCGGAAAGAGTTTTTAGTGCAGCGGGGAACCTGGTCAGTGAGCGGCGAAGGAGGTTGCTTCCTCACAACGTTGAAAAAATGATGTTCATAAAAATGAATTATCAATTCCTCAATCAAGTATAGCACTGCCCTCCAGATAGTACAGAGGGACCTGTGGTTGTGGAGTCCAGCGGGGACGAATTGATAATGTGTGAGGAGGAGGATGTACACACTGTAGGGGGAGAGGAATCAGAGGTTGAGGATGAGGACGACATCTTGCCTCAGTAGAGCCAGTTTAGTTTGTACAGGGAGAGATGAATAGCTTTTTTGGTGTGGTGGCCCAAACAAACCAATCATTTCAGCCACAGTTGTTTGGTAGGCTCTGTCGCTGAATTGATTGGTTTGTTAAAGTGTGCATGTCCTATTTTAACAACATAAGAGTGGGTGGGAGATCCCAAGGACAATTCCATCTTGCAACTCTTTTTTTTCTTTGCCAGCTCTTTTTGTGGGGGTCCAACATAGCCGGATTAAGGGGGGGGCACGTGCCCCGGGCCCCCCTCTCTCCGAGGGCCCCCCGCCGCCGCGCTCCTAACCTCTCATGGTTTTTTTTTTTATTCTCCTTTTTTTTTTCAATGGCGGCCCCCCCCGGTGGCGGCGTCTGCGGGGAGAGGGGGCTTTGCGGGCTGGCATGTTCGGGGGTCCCTTCGTTAGTGGGGGGAGCAGGATAGTAAAAGAAAGAAAAAAAAAAAAAAAAAAAGATATTCTCACCTCACCGCTGCGCTGGCGTCCCTCCCCCTCCCTCTCTGTACTGTTAACACTGAATGACAGGCGTGATGTCATCGAGGCACGCCTGTCTTTCAGTGAGGAGCAGTGCGGAGAGGACCAGGAAAGAAACAAGAAGACAGAAGAGAAGAAAGAAGCTAAAAGAAAGGTAAGTAAAAAAAAAAAAAAAAAGGGGGAGAAGAAAGGCACAGTATGGAGGAAAAAGGGGGAGAAGAGAGGCACAGTAAGGAAAAAAGGGGGAGAAGAGAGGCACAGTATGGAGGAAAAAGGGGGAGAAGAGAGGCACAGTAAGGAAAAAAGGGGGAGAAGAGAGGCACAGTAAGGAAAAAAGGGGGAGAAGAGAGGCACAGTAAGGAAAAAAGGGGGAGAAGAGAGGCACAGTAAGGAAAAAAGGAGGAGAAGAGAGGCACAGTAAGGAAAAAAGGGGGAGAAGAGAGGCACAGTAAGGAAAAAAGGGGGAAATGAGAGGCACAGTATGGCGGAAAAAGGGGGAGAAGAGAGGCACAGTAAGGAAAAAGGGGGAGAAGAGGCACAGT
Organism: Mixophyes fleayi; assembly: GCF_038048845.1. Lineage (NCBI taxonomy): Eukaryota > Metazoa > Chordata > Amphibia > Anura > Limnodynastidae > Mixophyes > Mixophyes fleayi. The sequence goes on along the minus strand of NC_134404.1, from coordinate 253,494,469 downwards.
AAGGAAAAAGGGGGAGAGACACAGTATGAGGAAAAAGGGGGGGGAGAGGCACCATAGTGGGGACAATTAATTAATTTAAGATGGGGTGGTGTGGGTGCTACTGTGGGGGTGAGTTTGGGAAGAATGAGGTCCCTTTATTAAATGTATTAAATGTGCCTATGAATTATTTAATGGTAGTGACGGTTGCGGGAAATAGGTATATTTCTGAAATGTAAATACTATTAATTTATTGCTGGGGCTGTTTGTGGGGAGGGAAATAGGTTTATTTATTAAATGTGAATGCTATTATTTTAATGTTGGGGCTGGAGGAAGGCCTAATTATTAATCATGGGTGGTACTGATTTAACGCTGGGGGTGGCTGTAATTTTCTAAATGTACCCATTTTTTTTTTCCAAATAGGGCCCCTAACATTCCAGGATTCAGACAAGCAGCAACTAAAGAAACCTGCAGCACAGGTGGTGAAAGTGAGAAGAACAGGTAGGAGAGAGCAGCAAAGTCTGTGAAATATTGTTATTCTAGTGGGACAATCCCAATTTTTGGTGACCGTTCAATGGTGTACACAACAATGAAGGTTTTTTGTCTGTAGGAGGGTGGCCTGGCCATGCCCAATGATGCATTATCAATGGTATTTTAATTTGCGGTATCATTGCTAGTTTTAGCGTGCGTTATCATTGCTAGTTTTAGTGTACGTTATCAATGGTATTTTTAATGTGTGATATCATTGCTAGTTTTAATGTGTGGTGTCAATACCCATTTTAAAGTGGTGTTTTGATGATTGTTTTAATGTACAGTATTTTAGTTTGTGGAAGCAATGAATTTTCTTATGCAGACAACCTAAGCGAGCCCTCTGGGAGAGCTGTAAGTGTCATACTGTGGGCTGTAGGTGATGTAATGCAGGATGTGTCACTATGCCCTTAATTTTAGATTTTAAGGGCCCCCCTGTCTTAAGTGCCCCGGGCCCCCCCGAAGCCTTAATCCAGCTCTGGGGTCCAAACAAACCAATCATTTCAGGCACAGTTTGGTAGGCCCTTTCGCTGAAATGATTGGTTTGTTAAAGTGTGCATGTCCTATTTCATCAACATAAGGGTGGGTGGGAGGGCCCAAGGACAATTCCATCTTGCAACTCTTTTTTTGCCATTTTGTGACCATTCAACAGTCGTTTGCCATGAGCACAAAGTAAAACAAAATTAAAACAAATTCAACAAATGAAACCAAAAGTAAAATGCCCTTTCATAATCAAAAACAAGAGGTATTGATGTGCTAGAACTACTGTAGTGTTTATAAGTTATAAACACTACACTTGAAAGCTTGAGCCTTTAAATGAAAAAGTCACTCTTCATTGCACGAATATTTGCAACAGGGACAATTTTTTGGTTAACAAAGTCAACAAATAACACTTCGACGCTGTCTGTCTTTCACATACTTGATGGGAACTCAATGATGAATGCTCTGTACCATGGTCGTCTAAAACAAGAGTTATTGACGTGCTATAACTACTGTAGTTTTTATAAATTATAAACACTACACTTGAAAGTTGGAGGCGGTATTGTTGCCCCGGTACCAAATTGGGTATCGGGGCCACTCCACTATGCAGTCCAGATAGAGGCGTATCAGATATTAAACAACGTTGACTGTTGCTGCCAAATCATAAATGAATGAAAATGACCTGTCATCGTCAAAAACAAGAGGTATTGACACGCTCGAACTACACCCTGTATATGCTGCAGTGGATGTAGGAGCAGGCAGCTGTGCAGTGGAATTCAGACCATTTGAAGGCGGAGGTATTGTGGCCCCAGTACCAAATTGTGTACCGGGACCACTGCACTATGCAGTCCAGAAAGCTACCTCGGTGAAACGTTTTGGACTAAAAACAATATTGTGAGGTGTGAGGTGTTCAGAATAGACTGGGAAATAGTGGAAATGATTGTTATTGAATGTTATTGAGGTTAATAATAGCGTAGGAGTGAAAATAAACCAAAAAACTTGATTTTAACACTTTTTATGTTTTTTTCAAAATAAATCCGACTCCAAAACCTTAAATCCGAACCAAAACCTTTCGTCAGGTGTTTTGCGAAACAAATCCGAACCCAAAACCTCAAGCAAATCCGAATCCAAAACACAAAACACGAGACACCAAAAGTGGCCGGTGCACATCCCTAGTTACAATGCAAGGGGTGCAAATTAGTTTTCTGTTTTGCACATAAGTTAAATACTGTCTGTTTTTTCATGTAGCACACAAATATCAACTTTAAATTTCAGTGTACAAATAAGCTATCAAGTATTTGTGGGCTACATGAAAAAACAGTCAGTATTTAACTTATGTGCAAAACAGAAAACTAGTTTGCACCCCTTGCATTGTAACATGGTTTTGTCCAGGAGACTGAAATAAGATACCTCTACATTTAAGATCCTTAATGAATCAGGCCCTTAGTTTTTAAATAAACTCTTGCCTACTAAATAGTTTTTTTCCAGTGTGGCATTAGTCTGGTTTTGCATTTTTTTTTCTTCTTTCCTATTGTCTTAACCTGGACTGAATTAAGTTATTTGAGTTAATGCATTTACCTATAATAGTTGCTGCAGTTGGAATAAATAAGAAAAGCAGAACCGACCAAATCACACTGAAATGAGGCAGGTTGCTAGGTGTACTATATGTAAACATAACATGTAAATTGCCCTCTTTTACTGTAGGTAAAGAAAATAGTTTATTCCCATTACTGAACTATAGTAAATATTGATTTATCCTACTGCAAAGGTTCTCAGACCTTTCATTTTAACCTTTTAACCAAATCAAGAATTCTGCAGGAATTTCCCATTTATAACATGACCAAATTTTACTCTTTAACAAGCCTTGATTCACAAGAATACACACATATATAGGCAGTTACATACATCAGTCACTTACACGCATCTGTGGGCAGCACAGTGGCCTGGTGGTTAGCACTTCTGCCTCACAGCACTGGGGTCATGAGTTCAATTTCCGACCATGGCCTTATCTGTGTGGAGTTTGTAAGTTCTCCCCGTGTTTGCATGGGTTTTCTCCGGGCGCTCCTGTTTCCTCCCACACTTCAAAAACATACTGATATATCAGTTGGCTGCTATTAAATTGCCCTTAGTCTCTCTCGGTCTGTATGTGTGTATGTTATGGGATTTAGATTGTAAGCTCCATTTTGGTAGGGACTAATGTGAATGAGTTCTCTGTACAGCGCTGCGGAATTAGTGGCGCTATATAAATAAATAGATGATGATAATGTGTAAATTTTACATTTATTTTTTATGTAGTGTGACCGGATAGGGGGCCCTATATCATCTCCGGGGGTGTTTATAGCAGCTGAGAGATTTCACCCAAGTCCTAACTTTCATGTAACTGGCCTCAACCAATTTTATTTAGTAAGAAAACAAAAGAAAACTCCAAACTAAACACCTTGCCGTCCAGTTCTAACTAAACATAGGTCACTCCTAACTAAAAACTGTTAAAAAAAACAAAAGAGGTTTTAGCACAGTAACTTACAGGCAGATATCAGACTTTCTTTCACAGAGACTCTGGAGCCCCTGTCCCCAGGCAGTAAGAGACTCACTGAGCTGAGCTGCAGCCTTTTACCAGTACCACTCAGGTGAAACTCCTGATCACCAGCAGAATCACTGTCCACTTTCAAAACCTGGTTAATGGATGGAGCCCATTAATGGATGGAGCTCGTGCTCGCTCTCTCCATCCATAAATCCCAGGACCCCCTTTTTTTTAGCTTTCCAACAAATTTATAGTACTCAGCAGCTCACAGGTGCTATAGACAAAACATTTGGTTGCTGTAGCCTATCTCAAGAGCTGATCTTTAATGGAAAGGTGCCAAGACATAGGAAAGAAGTTCTGCATTAGCTCCAGAATCTGGGATGCCCTAGCCTTGACAATGTTGCACCGCCATTGGTCTTCAATGTCTGCCATTTTATCTGTAAGGGAGTCCAATTCCTGGCAAAGGGCAGGAGATACCACTTCCTCACCCATTTTCTGGTCCAGTTGGTTAGTGTGGTCCCCGATTTCCTATTTCTCCCTTGAGTTCTCGGATGGATGATATCATAGCGGTGGTGAGTTCAGTGTTGAGGGTAGCCAGTGTGAATTGCATAGTGTCAACCGTTAAGGGGGCTTTGGGATCGAGAGTTGCTGAGGAAGTAGCAGGGGTTGTTGTAGGGCACAACGGGAGTGGAGCCCCAAGATCCATAGGCAGTGGGGTCTCTGGTGAGGTGAGGGATATAGAGGTAACCAAACCCTTGGTATTGACCTGTTAGCAGATGACTCAATACAGATGTCTCAGATGGTGGGTTGAGGTGTCCTCAACAAGACGAGCAGCCAGCACCATATGTGGGACTCTGTTCTCTTGCACGGGGTACAGCTGATATTATTCTCTGCAATCACAGCACAGGTGATCCTCTGGGCTGGATTTGGATTGAGTTGGTGCGTGCTAGATCTGGGAATCAAAGTGGCAATGGTGGTCTGTGCACTTCCGGTATGGTGTTATGGAGGAGCCTGCCTTGTGTAGACTCCCGCGTATTAGGTAATGATGCCATCCAGGAAGACAGTGAGAGCCGGGAATCAAGTAAGCGTCTGCAAGACCACTGTATAGAGTTGTTGCCACCCAAAAAGATAGTTGGTATATTTGACTACCTTAGCTCCCACTTTGTGACTCGTTGTTGGGTGGACCAGTGAGTTGGTGAGATCTGTCGTCTGCAGCAATTAGGTGCCAGCCAGGTAGTAGGGGACACTGCAGGCATCTTCAGCAGGCGGGAGCCACTCCAAATATCCATTTCTCAGGCGGCTCCAACCTCCAATGTCACATGCGGCCAGACCCCGAACTACTGAAAGAGCAGCCGCTGGGAAAGGTCAGTCACTCCCGAGTGTATGGGGGTGAATTGCCCCAATGTTTACAGAGGTTAAGGGCTATCTGGAGGTCTGGGAAGCACATAAGGTGAGGGATAATGCCACACAGAATGAGGAGCTGGTGAGATTTCCGTCCGGTTAGAATGGCTGCCAAGTCATGCCCCCCAAAACATTCATCTGGGGTTTTTAAAAGCAATAGGTTAGGAACCTAGGTGAAATGTACCTGTTTTCAAACACCAATCCAGTGACTTTGCCACAGTAGCTTATGGTAAACTCCTACTACTACATTCAAGTACAACATACTTGTGTGCAAATATTCTTTGTTTGTGAGAAAGGGAAGAGAGTTGGGATCACTGTTGGGAAGACAACATTTTGGGGCGCTCTGGTAATTTTGTGGACTTTGGAGCAACAAAGGAACAGTTTGTTGTTTTTTTGTTGTTTTTATATTTATTTTTAAAACTTTGCATTAATGTTTTTACTATTTTTCAAATTTTTTTGGGAGACCCTTTATAGCTGATGCTTTGGTGGAACTCCCCTGCACACTAACAAAGTCCAGTGTTACTAAAATCTAATAGCATCTTGTATGTAGCATGTTGTTAGATTTAGGTTAATATTTTGTTAATGGCAGATGTGATAGTATCATAATCTTTCCTATCCTATTTGTTAGGAACTCCTTCAGTCAGCACGACAGAACCCGGAATCTGCTCCGATGTCTGGTGTTCACTGGAGCCCCTAGTGGTGGGGACAGACTTGGCAGCAGACGAACGGAGGGTCGTGTAGTGTGCACTGACTGGGGAGAACCCTGAGGCAGCGTAGTAGAACACAGCGATGTGAGATCCAGGCAAAGGTCAAGGGCCGGCAGCAGACAGGGATAACAGAAAACGAGCCGCAGTCAGGGGTCACAGGCAATACAACGAAGTCCAAGAACAAGCCAGGGATCATACACGGGAAATCCAATAATAGAATAAGCACAGGAGCAGGGCAACAGGAACAGGAGCCTAGCTAAACAGGAAGCTATAACTGGCAATGAGGCTAAGTCCTCACTGCCTTAAATAGCAAGGAGAACCAATAGGAGTCGTAGTAATACCACCCCTCCCACAGCATAATCTCTGCACCGAGACCATACTGGCAGAGACAAGACAGCACAATTTCTAAATCAAAAAGACTCTCAGAGAGTCTACTCAAATGCATAAATAGCCCTACCTTTGCCTGCAGGAATATGCCCGGGTGTCAGCCCGCTGGCCGGGCGCTGCGGCCTCCGGATTACAGCGTCCTGGTTGTTGCCTAGGCAACCGGGACGTCAGAGGCGGAAGTGAGACCCCGGTCGTCATGGAGACGGCCGGGGCGCCTGGGAGAGCCGGAACCGAGCCGCGGCGGCCCGTCGGGGAGCCGCGGCTCGTAACACTATTATTGTACCTTCCTTTCCCCACCATCATACTGGCAATAGCTGGCATTCCCCCACTAATGAATGCGCATATGCTTCACATTTTTACGTTCAGCACATTGGGCCTGAGTCAATAAGGAAAGTAAGGGAAAAGAAGAGTAAATGTTATCCAGGACAAACCATGTTACTATGCAAGGGGTGCAAAGTAGTTTATTATTTTGCACATACGTTAAATACTGGCTGTTATTTACCGTATTTTTCGCTCCATAAGACGCACCTAGTTTTTAGAGGAGGAAAACAGGAAAAAAAATCTGAACCAAATCTCATATAGTGCTGTCTAGTAATGTAAGTAAAAACGGATATAAACAGTACAGTCCCCCATTGGTAGAAATGCTGAATAGATAATGGGTGTCACACATCCATTATAACTCTGGATCCAGATATAATGTTGGAATGCATGCAAAGTCCAGATTAGTTAAAAAAAGCATATAAGACTTGATCCCAGCAACAAAATGACAGGCAACATTCCTTATGGATATATTATGTGCCTCCTATGAGAGATTTTCAATAATAAGGTGAAGCTTGCCCGCACAGTAGGTATTAATAAGATGATCCTCCGGCAGAAATAATAAATATGGCTCCTTACCAGGTATTCTTATGTCCTGGACACCCTCCGCAAGAGGAAGAGATCTAATCCATGGTTACGAGTGCTAGCGGACTTACCGCTTAGGAATAGCAGAGAGACTCACTTCTATCTCCCGTGTGATGTTACTCCAGAGCCGTATAACGGAGCAGGTGCACCTGCTATTACTGACGTCCGGAACTCGGTGAGCTAGAAAGGTTCCTACTTCTGTCTGGTTCCCTGCTTCACATCAGCTTCGAACTTCCGGTTTAGACAGCTTTTTTGCAGTATTCGCTCCATAAGACGCACACACTTTTTTCCTCACTTTTTTTGGGGGAAAAAGTGCGTCTTATGGAGCGAAAAATACAGTAATCTAGCACACAAATACATGATAGCTTTAGTTTTACACTGAAATTAAAAGTTAATCTAGGACATGCTCTACCCCAAATATAAATCTGTCCCCAATTTTTCAAATCTACCCCTCCCTCAAATGCAACATGGTTTTGCCCAGAAGCAAAGTTACTCCTTTTTTATGCTTTGCTCTCCTTAATGACTCAGGCCCATTATGTTTACTTTGGACACTTTGATTATACAACTGAAGGGTCAGGAGACCTTTGGACTTCCATTTGAATTACTAGTCAACACACATTTATATCGGGGTATAAGCCTAGCAAACATGTCTTCATGTCACATTGGATGTTTAGAAAAATTCTGATGTGTAATGTACACAACAAACACCAATTTTCGCTGATTATGTTATGTTACAGTTAACAGGGCCTAGCTCTCATTCTTAAGGGGATTATAATGAGTTAAATGCTTTATTTTCTGAATACATTTTCTGTTTTTACTTTTAATATGCAGTTTTTGTTGCTGATACACTTTTAATTTTAAGTATTGTTCCTTAATTTCAGTATTTGGAAGATGAATATTGCAAAGGAGATAGAGAAGATGACCCAATGCCCCCAGTGCAGCCTTATCATTATGGATCACATTACTCAAACAGTGGGACTGTACTTCATTTTTTGGTCAGAATGCCTCCTTTCACCAAAATGTTCCTAGCATATCAAGGTCAGTATCTGTGGCAAGCAAGGCCATCACTGGACATGAAGTTATTACATACACACACACACGCTTGTTTTTTATTGCATTGTGAGGACCGATTTCTGGAACATGGCATATAGGGACACCCCTTTCCTAATGTCCTGTCAACAGAGCAATAATAGGAGGGTATATGTAGGAATGGTTTGTCACCAGAGTTACCACATGAGATTTACACTTTGCATAAAGTACTGACACGGACTACAATGTGATTAAAGTGTCACGTGTTTTGACTGTCTGAGGACATCTGTATGCCTGCTTACGCTGACACCTAGCCATGGAGGTTACAGTCCTGTTCAACCACTGCGCTCATCATTTGAACAAGTTTGATCCCTCTTTAAAGCTGTTGTGCAGCTCTTTATGTAGAATTTCACCCCCACCAGTTCAGCTCTTTCAGTATGGATGGTTCAGCCATGAGGTACGCAACACAGTTTCGCTTTCCGGGCACGAAGCACGTTTGTATAAACCTCATCAGGTGTTTCTCCACATCCTGGACCTACTCTCAGTCCCAGGATTTCCTCCGCACTTCCTTGCAACCTGAAAGGAAGTAGAGCGGTTCATTATGGCTAGCAAAATACAGAGAAGGCAAAGTTCTTCTGCCTAGCAAAACTGTGTGCTACACCTACATGTGGAAGCCATGACTGGACACTGGTCTTGTGTTGCCAGGTCCATACACTGTCTCTCTTCTGACGTGGAAGTGTCAACTAAACGCTTGACCACTTGTTCCTCTGTCACGGGGGATTGCTCATAATCCGACATGTTGCTCTGTAGCTGGACCGGTTCTGAAAGAAACAATTATGTAAATGACCGAGGTAAAAGTCAAAAGCATTAATCGGACCCCAGATTTCCTTCTTACTGTCTGGATCAATGTGCATCTTGTCCATATTCTTGCCTTTGAATTTGGTCAGTCTTCCACTCTGGAGAGCCATTAACAGTTTGCTGATCATGGCGAGTTGGAGAGTACCTTCTGGGAGGCGGTAATACTGCCGTTGCACACTGAAGTTGTGCTCACGGAAGTCTGCCAACTGATCCAGTTCTGTGTCATTTAGGTTGAGGACCTTCGAGAGAGTAGCAATGTGCTTTTGAAGCTTTGTGGAAGACAGCGTGTGGGGATGTTTGGCCCCTCACTTTCGAGAAAACAGTTATATGCAATCGGGGCCTCTGAAGTGTGACAAGGCAGCTGGTCTGGTGAACATGTAGTCATTTTGGCTTTCCACTCCACATTTGTCACGCTTTTCTGGTAGAAGTTCCATTGCAGCTTGCATGGCTGATGTCAGCAGGATGGGAACTTTTCTCCCTCGTTTTCCTCGGATTTCAATGCGAGTGAAGTGCCGGCAGAGCTTCCTCTCAACCTTGAAAAGCGCTAGGGACCCATCTTCGTGGAGATCCAAAGTATCTCTTGAGGAAAAAGTAGTCGACAACATTTTCAAAACTTCCCCTTCTCTTCTTCGATTGAACAAGATCACCTGTTCCAGGGTGACTTTTGCAAGTAGTACCCAATGGTTAACCGTAGGCTTGGTGGATAGCTCACTTCGGTGGGCTTGCTGCTTCTCATCGATGTATAAGTGCATCTTTTTCACATCTTACCAGTGAAAGTTAAGAGCTGAGGCATCTTCCACTTGGACTCCTTATGGTTTTCAAGGCAGCCAATGAGATCAACTCGTTCCATCTAGCCTCATATGAAATTTTGTCTGTTTTCAACCACAGCATTGCAGTCCTCCATCATGGCTCGGCACTCCACAATGCTTGCTATCTTTTGCAGACGACCTTGAGTGCCAGCGAGGGCGTCTTAAATGTATCTGTCTCCTCATCACAGCCAACTACCAGCTTCACAGCGACTACTACGTGCAGAAAGTTCAACGGGATGGTAAAGTCTTCCATCCTCTCCAAAGCTCTTCTGGCCTGTAGCAGTAGCCTGCCCATTTCTTTAAGCTTCTGACAGATGTACTCGTGCCTGCCAACATCTGATCCGACATGGTTGAAGACCATCTGCATGATGCATTGGTCATTTTTAACTGAGTAAGAATTCATCCTGGGTTATGTCACTCAAGAGCTTCCAAAAGCCACCACTGATGTCAGGTGGAACAGGTTGAGCAAAGGGGCACAGTGACTGGTGTGAACTTGTTGCCCCTCCAGTTTAGCTTACATTTCTTCATGTGTCGCCACAGGTATTTCCTTGCAAACAAGCCCTGGTAGGCTACACAGTGCATGAATCCTTCGGCATCCATCTCTTTATCTGGAAGTTTGCACGGGACCAGATCGCCATGGCCTGCCCTCATTGTCTCAGTGTTGTGTGCAAAGTTGCCCCTATTGAGAAGATTTACCAATTGCAAGCACCTTTCTTTTGAGGGCTTGGGAAATTTTATGGCCCAGGCTACTTCAATCTCATTGCAGTGAACATGCTCCATGTGCCGGGCAATTTTTAAGACTGACATCGCACAGTACAGGCAGTACTGTTTTTTGTTGTACACCCTGGGGCAATCACTGTTTCTGGATAGCGTTTGGACAGACACTGTGTCATCTCTCCAACCATCTCTGCCAGAAGCTCGAGAATGGTCATACACAGAACTTATTTCTGGGTACCTGCACTCTGCTGCGCTGGTGGGCAACGGGGCATCACTGCTGGTGTCTGAACCGCTCTCTTCCGAAATGTCAGGGGCATACTCATCTCTACTGCTCTCTGGGCTATAGTTGGAGCTACCGGTGAGCTCTGTCATTCTTCACTGTCCCCACTTTACCTTCAGCAGTAGACGGATGTGACTGTGTCTTTGCCCGTTTGGTTTATAAAGCATTGGCAGACTGAAGTCTCTTCCTCTTCCCCTCCACAATGGACACACGTTAAGTCATTAAGGAAAGTAAGGCAAAAAAACAGTAAATGTTCTCCGGGACAAACTATGTTACAATGCAAGGGGTGCAAAGTACTTTATTATTTTGCACATAAGTTAGATACTGACTGTTTTTCATCTACCACACAAATAATTGATAGCTTTATTTTTATACTGAAATTTAAAGTGTATCTATTGCATGCCCTATCCCAACTATAAATCTGTCTCCACATTTTAAATTTACCTCCCCCTCCAAAGCAACATGGTTTTGCCAAAGTGCAAAGTTACACTTTTTTTATGCTTTGCTTTCTATATGGACAAAAGTATTTGGACGCTGGACCATTACACCAACAGGGACTGTAATGACATTGTCTTCAAATACATATACTTTAATATGGACTTGGTCCCCTTTTGTAGCGATGACAGCTTCCCCTCTTCTTGAAACATTTTCCAGAAAATGATGGAGTGTTTCTGTGGAAATTTCTGCTCATTCATTCTGTAGAGCATTTATAAGATCAGACACTAATGTTGGACGAGAAGGCCTGGCTCGCAATCTCCGTTCCAATTATTTAATGGAGTTGAGGTGAGGGCTCAGTGCAGGCCAGTCAAGTTCTTCCAAACCAAACTCATCAAACCTGTACTGAACAGAGAAGAATTTTAGTTATAGGGATTAACCAATGTGAGGATACCACCCTTAGCTGGGATGGCAGTAACCCTCTGTGCTGTTCAAATCATTCGGGTAGACCAGAATATATTCAAATTAATCCTTTATTATGACAACACAACACAACACCACAAAACGTTCACAAGATACATGGTAAATGATAGCATGCAGCCTCTTGCAGTCAGCACTCAAAAATAATAATCTCAGGCTCTTTCAGAGTCTTTTCCTCCCACAATATTACCAGTACTGATTAGCTAGACAGTTATGGTGTCACCCAGCCAGGGTTACTTACTGGCTCACACAGACCCTGTCCTGGTAGGGTTTCCTCCAGCGGCACCATGATGCTTGGCCCAGACTCCTTTTCGCTGATGTCTTGTACACCAGGATCCTTTAAGCTAGAATGGCTCTCTTGGCATTTTGCCCTCCTTATATTCTTGGCTGTATACACAGGGAGTAGTGTCCAAATGTCTCAATCCTCCCCGTTTTAGCAGGAGTTTATCAGTGGACACTTTATCTGTTAGACATACCGTCTCTGTTACCTTGATTATACAATGGGATGGCTTGACTCAATTAGCTATTTGGCTGGGTACACTAAACAAAGGATTACAATATAACATCAAGAAATGACACTTCACGCTTGCGTGAAACAACAAGACATTTGACACATTGTATCTGCCACATTACACAATTTGAGTCTGTGATGCATTTTGATACAATAACATTTATATTGATACACGATAATACATTTCCCAATGCTATTTCAGCCAGTATATTACTGTGGAGGCACATTGCATATCATCTAGAAGTTCAAATCTAATTACCTCTCAGATTACCTATTGACCTAGCTAATTAACGTGGACTGCCATCTAGCTATGTCAAGTCATTCAGCCACTGTTTTGATTACAAACCAGATTTAAGCCACACCTCATAACAATGGGCATTTGAGACAGTACCATTTTCCTGACAACCATCATCTTGTCATGAGGTAGGGACAGATGTCACTGTTACTGCAAATATTGGCATTGATACTGGTGTAGATAGAATGCATGCTAAAGTTGGGTTAGGTAACAGCAAGTTCTTACCCAGGTAATGTGTTCAGAAGTCAGGGTACAGTGTAAATGGGAGGAAGGGCAGAGTGAAACTGTGTTCTGTGCCTGAACAGCCATACCAAGGGTTGTTGAAAATGTGGGGGAGACACATAAACATGACCAACAGGAAGTAGTAGCAAGTGACAGCAGTCCCTACATTGTGCCTTGCCAGTCTGTAGTTTGCTACAAATTTAGCTTTCCCAACACAGACACACACTTCACACCTCACCGCAACTGCCATCAGCTATGTATAAGGCCCATAGCAAATTAATTATCCAATGCCCACGCATTGGTGTCATGTTTTTTGGTCAATTCTTTTAGATCAGACCAGATGTGAAAATTTGGTGCAGAGTCTTTTGGGAAAGCAAAGTTTTTTCCTAGCGGCAGTTGAGTGGGAAACTGAAGGAGTAGACACCGTCCTGTCACGTAACACTTGAGCTGTCATCTTGCTTACCAGTTGCTCCTTGCATCTCTTCAGATCTGGGTCAGTTGGAAACAAAGAGAAGAAATAGGTCTTAAACCAAGGATCAAGCACAGTCGCCAAAATGTAGTGATCCGATTTCAAGATTTTGATTACTCTTGGATCCTGGCGAAGCGAATAAAGTACTTGATCTACAAGTCCGACATACTTAGCGGAAATAATTTGTTTAATCTCCTCCTTCAGTTTCTCAAGATGCTTTTCCAAAAGTCTAATTAAAGGAATAATTTGACTCAAGCTCGCAGTGTGTGAACTCACTTCACAGGTGACTACTTCAGCACTTTGCACAACACAGAAAGTATCTCCACTGCGCTTCAGTGAAATACATCCCCCTCCTTTCCCAATGTCATGGTTTGTGGGGTAAGCGTGGATGGCTTTTCGCTGTTCCTCCATCCACCTCTTGCTTCAGTTGGTGGCAAGGCAAATTAAATTGCTCTTGCAGCTGCTGCAATCTCCTACATGCTGTTGCCGAATGCCGGAAATGTCCAGATATTTTACGGGCCGCAGACAGTATCTCTTGCACATCCCTGCCATTTTTTAAAAAGCTCTGCACCACCAAGTTTATTGTGTGAGCAAAACAGGGAATGTGATGGAATTCATTCACCCAGCTGTAATGCTCTCACAATAATAGTGGCGTTATCAGAAATGACATATCCTGAGGAGAGTCCAAGCGGGATAAGCCATGTTGCCTTAGTTTTTCGTAACAGATTGTCAGCTGCATGTCTCTTAGTGAAGCCGGTGACACACAGAGTAGCCTGCCTCTGACAAATGTGACGTACATGGGTATATGCTGCTGCTGTTCCTGCTGGTGAAGGCGAATCGCCAACCTAGTGGACTGCCACAGTAATATAATGTTTAGTTTGCCCAGTTCTGCTTGTCCACATATCTGTGGTTAAGTGTACAGTGGGTAGAATGACATTTTGCAGCCCAATAATAACATTTTTACGAACCTTCTGGTACAGGTGAGGAATAGCTTTTCTACTGAAATGGTGTTGTGATGGAATTTGGTAACAGGGACACAAGACCTCAAGTAACTGTCTAAAACCATTCGCATTAATAGTGGATATTGGACGCAGATCTAATACGAGCATAGTTGGCATGGCGTCTGTGATCCGCTTTGTGACTGGGTGACAGCTTTCATACTTGCTTCCTCTTGCAAAGGATTGTTTAACAGTCAATTGTTGTAAACTATTAGTAGTCTTCTTCTTGGTCTGCTTCTGGGATGAAGATTCACCCCCAGCAGTGAGACTAACGCTCAAGAATTCTTCTGAGGAATCAAGGATAGTGGAGGAGTCATCTAGCCTTAGCAACTTGGATGCAGGACTAACTCCAATCGCTACTGAGGATATTGATGAGGACGGTGTTGTGGGTGTAGATTGCAGGCATCGGGATGTAGGTGAGTGAAGGGTCCTAGCAGATGATGGACTGCTTGTTCTTATTATTTTACCATAAATTTCTGATTTTCTCAACACTCTGCCATGAACTTGTGTCAAATGCTGTAACATGGATGAGGTTCGTAGATGGTTAAGGTCCCTCCCTCGACTGGCTGTGGCTTTACATACACTACAAATGCCTAGACAACTGTTGGCAGGATTTGGGTAGAAATAATTCCACACATAAGAAGTGGCTTTTTTGGTCTTATGCCCAGCCATGACAATGTCCTTCTTCTTATAACATGCCAGAACTGCTTCCACTGGTGCAGGACTTAAACAAACAACATCATCCTCATCAACATCCTAACTAGTACCCTCGTCGGCTACACAAATATACCCCTCATCCTGTTCCAATTCCAAAGTGGCATCCTCAACTGGTGTATTACTGACTACAATCGGGCTGTTCAGGCACACATCAGCAGAAATGCTGAAAGGGGCCTTCTTTATGGGTACACTATCAGAATGGTCACGATTACACATAGCACTCGTGGATGGACTCTCCTCAGGGATTGGTGTCATTTCTGAATCTGCGCATACAGTTTCCTCTAATGCCTTACTGTTTTCTTCCAGCTCGGCTTTTATATTTAAAAGTATCTGCGCACCACTTTTGGAGTCCGAATTACTTGCTCTTGCTTTTTCACGAGTTACCTTACAAGAAGATGCCTCAGTAACAGTTTTAGATCTCGCACTCATAGAGAAAGCCGAAGGCTTCATGCTTTCTTTGCCACCGCGTGTGTAGAATGGCATGTTGACAATTTATTTTTTTTGACAGATAAATTTGCCTGTGTGATAGAATGAACCGCCTATGTCACCCTGTCTGTTGTTGCTGGGAACTGTCTGGGCTTATTCTGCCACTGCCACCTTTCGTTATTCTGAATACGCCCCTCCTGCCGCAATGGGAGGGGCCTGCTGCCACCACTGAGCTCCTTTTATGGCACTCAGAACCACGTTCCTTCTGGGTAACTGACGCTGCTAGCGTACCTGGTTGCTGGTGTACTTGGGCTGTTACTCCTGACCTCTTACTATGGATCAGGGTTGCTGTGGATGGATCCCTCCTGGCCTATCACACTGACCAAGGCTGCAGGTAGAGCGGTGGTACTGGAGAGCTGGGTCCAAACTCAGAATCAGCCGGAGAACTGATTAGAGTTTTCGGTCTAATCTGTAGGTATTGCTAAATCCTGCCGCTTCCAGCTGCGCAACATCGCTCGCATCCGGCCCTTCCTCTCCCAAGATGCCACCAAATGCCTTATCCACTCTCTGATCATCTCCCGCCTGCACTACTGCAACCTCCTCCTCACTGGCCTCCTCCACTCTCATCTCGATCCCCTTCGTTCCGTCCTTAACGCTGCAGCTAGGCTTATTTTCCTCTCTCGCCGCTCCTCTTTTGTCTCCCCCCTCTACCTAGCCCTTCACTGGCTCCCATTCCCCTTCAGAATCCTCTTTAAGCTCCTCACACTCACCTACAAGGCCCTCGCCAACTCCACTGCGCCCTACA
The DNA here is from genome assembly GCF_038048845.1 of Mixophyes fleayi. Taxonomy (NCBI): domain Eukaryota; kingdom Metazoa; phylum Chordata; class Amphibia; order Anura; family Limnodynastidae; genus Mixophyes; species Mixophyes fleayi. The sequence goes on along the minus strand of NC_134404.1, from coordinate 253,478,515 downwards.
TCTCCACCCTCCTCTCTATTCATGCTCCATCCCGCCCTCTCCGTTCTGCCTCTGACCGTCGCCTCTCTTCCCCCCTTATAACCTCCTCCCACGTGCGTATCCAAGACTTCGCCCGCGCTGCCCCCCTCCACTGGAACAAGCTCCCTCCCTCCATCAGAACTTCCCCTAATCTGTCCAGTTTCAAACGGGCCCTAAAAACCCACCTTTTTCTTAAAGCCTTTCTGTCTCCCACTTAACTTCCTACCTTATCTTCTGCCTCCGTCCCCCTACTCTCCCTCTCTCCCCTGCGTCTCTCTGTCTGTCCACCCCTCCCCTTAGATTGTACGCTCCTCTGAGCAGGGCCATCTCTCCTCCTGTTTCCACCACTTCTAACTCTGCTCTCCAGCTACTTAGCCCTCCTCCTTGAGGGTCCTCCACCCCACGTCCACTCTCGCTCCCTCCTCCCCCCTGGGGGTCTCCCTGTCTTCCGCGCCCTCCTTCTTGGGCCCCGTCATTTGCGGATCCTCCCTCCCCCTTCCCCGCCCTCTCTAGCTGTGCATTGAGCTTACTGAGTTGCTGTGTTTACTGTACTGTGCTGTCTCCCATTGTATTGTGATTTTGTTTGTCTCTGTACGGCGCTGCGGATGCCTTGTGGCGCCTTATAAATAATTATTAATAATAATAATAATAATAATAATAATAGGTCACAGGATTGTCAGCATGGAAGATATTTTCAAGCAGGTCTTTGAAGCAAGATGTTTATTTGCTCTCACTGGTTGGAGGTACCAGTGAGCAGGTCAGATTTTGAAATCAGAAGATTATATTTCAGTGTACAAGACAGTGCATTTTATACAGATTTGGACACAGGCTATTGTTAGAATCAGGATGTAACTCCGTTTACCAAAACATAGATTTACATGCAGTGTAAAGCTACCAATATTTACACTTATCTGTGAAATTCTAGAAACGCTCTGATGTCCTGCATCTTTGTTTTAGACGCAGGAAATGTAGCAGCACTTTTAAATTAAACCTTCCTGTCTCCAAGTGAAACCTCACACATCAAAAGATCCAATTAACATATGGCCCTTACTTCTGACAGTTGCACAATACACATTCCCAAAGACAGATACAACAAAGCATTTCCTTGCGCCAAGATATGCAAAAGGATTTTACAAACAAAGACTTATTGTATCAGATATACATCAGAGTTAAGGAATTTGCTTTTGAAAGGTTAAAACAGAAAAACCAAATTTTCTACCCTGGTCCCAGAAATAACTATTTCCTATCTCACAATATACACAATATCAAAAATAAGTACACGTGCAATTATATAAATAAGCGCCCTGTGCTACTTCCTTTAAATACATTTATATCAAAAGTTATTTATCAGTGATCCAGTCACAGGGGGATTTCCCAAGATAAACATTAAGGTGCATTTGGCTAGTTCCTGATCATATTTTTGTTTTCATTCTTCACCTCCTCTACACCTGTGTGTATCCTGTTTTGAAGTATGTAAGGAAAGTGCAATCTGTAGCTACTGAGATGATTAGGTCCTAATCTTGGGGGAAGTAGTGATCTCTTCCTAATCATTTTAGTAAGGGCAGGGCTGCATGTGGCAGGGACAATGTGGTGATGTGTGAGGGAAAGAGAGACACATACACACAAAGAGTTTGATATTGAAAGGCATAAGGTCCTCAAAACCAAACCATATACACAATATAAAAAATAAGTACACGTGCAATTATATAAATAAGTGCCCTGCACTATTTCTTTGAAATAAATTGATACCAAAAGTTATTTAATAGTGATCCAGTCACACCCCTCCCCCCCTTGTCCATGCGGCAACCTGCGTGCCATGTCTGATGATTTGGCTCCTGGTCCGCCGTATCCTAGGGTTACCGGAGGTGATCCGGAGACAATCTGTCCGCATTGTTGCGAGTCTTTCCTTGCTTGTGAATTATGTCAAAGTCATAAATTTGAAGTGCAAGGCTCCAGCGCAACAAACAGCCATTTTCCCCTGAGGTGTGGTGCAGCCACTTTAAAGGATTGTGATCAGTCACCACAGTAAAATGTCGTCCATACAAATAAGGTTGAAGTTTTTTCACTGCCCACACAATGGCCAAACATTCCTTCTCAATTGTGACATACCACACCTTCCCGGTTTAGCAGTTTTCTGCTCAAATAGGCCACAGGGTGCTCCTGCCATCAGGCCCCACCTTGCTACGTACTGCTCCCAGTCCATACTGTGATGCGTCAGTTTGCACAATAAAGTCTTTGTCATAATTGGGCGCCAACTTTATAGGAGCATGAACCAGGGCTTCCTTTAACGACTGAAATGTCAGCTCACAAGCGGGTGTCCAGTCCCCAACTTTGGGGAGTTTATTCTTAGTGAGATCTGACAGGGGTTTCACTACGGTATTAAAGTCTGAGACAGAACGTCTGTAGTCCCCTGCAGTTGTTAAGAATGCCAGTACATGTAACTGGGTTGTGGGCTGGGGCCAGTCTCGGATTGTCTCTGCCTTAGCTGGTTCTGACCTAACCCTTCCTCCCCCCCCACGATCCCCCAGGTGCTGTACCTCTGACATCCCCATCTGGCAGTTCTCTGCCCTAACAGTCAAACATGACCACCCAATCTTCCCTAACAACAACCCTATTTGCTCCAGATTATCTTCCCAAATCTTACTGAAATTGGAAATGTCCTCAAAATAACCCTGAACTCTGTCCAACTCATCTACAAAAGCGTTAATACAGTGCAAGTGAACTTGTTCCCGGATTGGTCTATCCCCATCTACCTTTATAGCTACACGGTACAACACTCCCTACCTCCATCACTGGAAGGCTGCCGCTGGCCTGGTGCCTCATGCCTTCCAGTGAGGGATCAGAGAGCTGCGCTGCCTTGAACTCTTCCATGTGACCCTCACTATCCTCTAAGTCAGGATATGCTGCAGGGGGGTCTATGCTGGGGTGACTAGGGTCAGTCAAAGTGGGGTCAGTCAAAGGGGGGTTACTGTGGTCAGCTGTACTCACCGCTGGAGCTGGCATACTGCTAGGGACAGGAGCATCACTGGGCACCATCACAAGATCAGGTTGGCAAGAGACAACATCTTCTGCGTTGCTAGGGGACGTATTCTTTCCAGAGGCAAAGGGCTGACTGTTTCCTGAAGAAATAGCAGCTGTGGTCTTTTCCTCTGGGCTGGGCCGTGCAGGTTTAGATCCTGAAGACTGTAGCTTAGCAGCTTGTTTCTAGGTAAGAGAGTTCAGAAATGCGGTCACAATTCCACCCCCAACATCGTTGCCCAAAGTCACATCAGTTGGGAGGCCATCCATAACAGCAACATCTCGCAAGTCCTGGCCACCTCCCCAGTCCAGATACACCCTTACTACAGGCACTTCTTTTTCAAGTCCATCTGCCACAGTAACTCTGGCAGTGCGATCCTTCAATACTGCAGCAGGATCAATAAGATGGGGACTCACAACAGTAATTGAAGCCCCTGAGTCTCTCAGTCCTTCACCTTCACCCTGCAGGGGTCCCACTTGGACCGGCTGCAGGTTTCTCCACATGTTTTTGGGGGGGCACACTCCACTGGGCTGGCAGGGGTGGAAACAGTCTCTAATGGCTCACCTTCACCAGTTAAGCAAGTTAGCCGGGCCCCAGGACTCGGATTAGGGACACGAGTATAGGGTGCCTGGGCTGTGGGAAAGTCCATCCTTAAATGACCGATTTTCCCGCAGTGGTAGCACTTTCTCTCCAGCCTGGGCTTCGATGGTCTCTGATAACTCCCAGGGACAGGGCGGGGCAGTGGCTGGCGAGTGGTACCCAAAGGGTTAGGTACTTGCTTTTGGGGGTGAGTAGAAGAGGGGTGTCCCCCTGTTTGTACAGTCCTTTGGGGTTGGCTGTTAGCCTGGCGCCTCTGCCAGTGTGGCCTCACTGCCACATACTGATCCACCAGCTGTGCGGCTGCTTCCAGGGTGCCTAGCTTCCGCTCCAGCACCCATTCTGTCAAGTCACCGTCGGTGAAACTGCTCTTGACACATCAAGTCTATTACCTCATCCACGGTCTGGGCACCTGCCCCGCACACCCACTTCCTGGCTGACTTCCGCAGCAGGTTGGCAAACTCCTCATGAGTGGCGTGGAAGTCCTTTGCAAAGTCCCGGAACCTCAGACGATAGGTCTCTGGGGTAATAGTGTACCGTTCCTTTCCCGAATAACTCGGCTCTCCTGATTGGTTCACGAAAGGCGCCTGCAGTCATCCCACCGCTCGCCACCAGAAATCTGTGACAGGATGGACCGCCTATGCCACCCTGTCTGTTGTTGTTGGGAACCGGCTGGGCTTACTTTACCACCGTCCCCTTTCGTTATTACGAATATGCCCCACCTGCTGCAGTGGGAGGGGCCTGCTGCCACCACTAAACTCCTTTATGGCGCTCAGAACCATGTTCCTTCTGGTTAACTGTCACTGCTAGTGTACTCCTGTACTGGTACACTTGATCTGGTAACTCCGGACCTCTTACTATGGATCCGGGTTGCTGTGGATGGATCCTCCCTATTTATACTTGGCTATGAAATTCTTAAAACCCTTGCTGTGATTTCCTGGATCTTATTTCAGGAGCAGGAGACCCACTAGCAAGTCAAAAGGTCTGACTGGCATGAATACTTCAGACAGTCGCTGAATACCCATTCCCACAGAACAACAAAAAAAAAAAAAAACAAGCTACTTCCCCACATTACAATACACCAAAGGCTTGGTAAACACAGGCTCATTGTATCAGATATATACTTCAGAAATAGGCATATCCTATAGCAAGGTTAAACAAGAGAAAATTTCTTCCCCTGGGTTTAGAAATAATGATTTCCTATCTCACAATATCAAAAAAAACGTGCTTGTGCAATTACATAAATAAGTGCCCTGTGCTATTTGCTTTAAATCATTTTTTACCAAAAGTTATTTAATAGTGATCCAGTCACAATATGTGTATATAATATGTGTGTATGTGAGAGGATGGACCGCCTATGCCATCCTGTCTGTTGGTCCTGGGAACTGGCTGGGCTTACTTTGCCACCCACCCCTTTCGCTATTCTGAATACACCCCCTCTGCTGCAGTAGGAGGAGCCTGCTTCCACCAGTTTGCTCCTTTATGGCGCCAAGAACCATGTTTCTTCTGGGTAACTATCGCTGCTAGTGTACTCCCATGCTGGTTCACTTGGGCTGGTACCCCTGACCACTTGCTATGGAAAAAAGTTGTCACCCTTGAGAGGTATATAATGCTGACTTCTTACTTCGTTATGTCATTTGTGTGAGTGACTTCCCAAGTTGTCTATGAAAACCATATTAACAGATAACAAAGGAGGGATTATTTGGACTGCCAGGGATTACTTCCTCCTTGGAATCTATGGTAACTATAATGTGATAGGATGGACCACCTATGCCACCCTGTCTGTTGTTGCTGGGGAGCGGCTAGGCTTACTTTGCCACCATTCCATTTCTTTATCCCAAATTCGCCCACAGTAGGAGGGGCTTAAGCTGCTGCCACTACTGGACTCCTTAACGGCATCCAGACCCACTTTCCTTCTGAGTAACTGTCACTGCTAGTGTACCCCGTTGCTGGTGTACCTGGGCTGGTACCCCTCTTTCTATGGATCAGGGTTGCTGTACATGGATCCCCCCTGGCCTAACACACTGGCCATAGCTGCTGGGTAGCGGAAGTGCGGTGGTACTGGAGAGTTGGGTCTAAACCTCAGAAACAGCCGGATAACGGATTAGATTTAGGGTCTAATCTGTAGGTCACAGGATTACAGCAATATTGAAGAAGTTGTCAAGCAGGGTCTTGAAGCAGAGTGATGTTTATTGCTCAAGCGTCCTGAGAAGGACAGTTCCATTGATTAAAAGTATCAGTGATCAGGTCAGATCGAACATCAGAATGATACATTTCAGTTTACAAGGGCTCTCTTTTTATACAATTTTAGACACAGCCTCACAGGCTATTTTTAAAATCAGGATGTAACCTGTTTACCAAATCATAGATTTACATGCATTGCCAAGCTAACAATATTTACGCTTATCTGTGATATCTTAAAACCTTGCTGTGATATCCTGCATCTTAATTTGAACACAGTGGAGATCTGACAGCAAATCTAATTACATCTTCCTATGACCCTCATACATCAAAAGGTATAATTAGCATGAGCTCAGCATGAGTCATTTCTTCCAATAGTTGCAGAATACACATTTCCTCCAAAGAAAATAATTTCCCAAGAAAAGTTCCAAACCCCCAAACAAGACATTTCCTTACACCAAGATATACAAAAGGCTTTCTAAACAAAGGCTTATTGTATCAGATATATACATCAGAAATAAGACATTTCCTCTAGAAAAGTTAAAACAGAAAAAACTAATTTTCTCCCCCTGGTCTCAGAAATTAAAACTTACCCTTTCCAAAATATACACTATCTCAAAAATAAGTGCATGTGCCATGCGCTATTTCCTTTAGATAAATTTATACCAGAAGTTATTTATAAGTGTATAGTCACAGTGTATATATAATAATTAGTCTGTGATTTGTCACTTTTTAGTATGTTTCTATTGCTAACATTACATTATTGTATATCAAGTAGATTGTCGTCTCCTCACAGCCCGGGTCTAATAATGGCAAGTGACTACCATTGCATTATGCTTTTCAACTAAAGTAATGTAGGGGCTTGTAGTTTCACAACACCTGGAGAGTCACAGGTTGGCCAGGCCTGGCCTAGACTTTTGTATATAAGCGAAGATGAAATCTGTGACAGGATGGACCGCCTATGCCACCCTGTCTTTTGTTGCTGGGAACCGGCTGGGCTTACTTTGCCACCGTTCCCTTTCGTTTCCAAAAAGCGCCCTCTTGCCGCAGTAGGAGGGGCTTATAATGCTGCCTCCACTGAGATCCTTCTATGGCACTCAGAACCACATACCTTCAGGGTCACTGACGCTGCTAGTGTACCTTGGTGCTGGTGTACCTGGGCTGGTTACTCCGGACCTCTTACTGTTGATCCGGGTTGCTGTGAATGGATCCCACCTGGCCTATCACATGGACGAGAGATGCTGAGTAGCAGGCAGAGCGGTGGTACTGCAAACGCTTGGGTCCAAACCTCAGACACAGCCGGAGAACGGATTAGATTTGGGCCTAATCTGTAGATCACAGGAATACAGTGATATTGAAGATGTTTCCAAACAGGTCTTTGAAGCAAGATGGTTTATTTTCTCTCACCCTAGTTGAAGGTACCAAGGTGATCAGGTCAGATGAAGTCAGAAGAATGATTACATGCTCACACAGCTCATCTTTTATACAGTTTAGAAATAGTCTATTTTTAGAATCAGGATGTAACCCTGCTTAGCAAAACATAAATTTACAGGCATTGCAAGGCCACAAATTTTTATACTTAGCTATGAAATTCTTAAAACCCTTGCTGTGATTTTCTGCATCTTTATTTGAGTAGCAGGAAATGTAGCAGCACGTTTTTAATTAAACCTTCCTGTCTTCAAGTTAAACCTCACACATCAAAAGATCTAATTGACATGTGGCCTTTCATCAGACCGTTCGGAATACATTAACGCAGAACAACAAAACCAAAAACAGGCTAGTTTCCCACATCACAATACACCAATGACTTGGTAAACACAGGCTCATTGTATCAGATATATACATCAGAAATAGGCATATCCTATAGCAAGGTTAAACAAGAGACGAATTTCTTCCCCTGGTCTCAGAAATAATGATTTTGTATCTCACAATATACACAATATCAAAAAATAAGTGCAAATGCAATTACATAAATAAGTGCCCTGCGCTATTTTCTTTAAATACATTTTTGCCAAAAGTTATTTAATAGTGATCCAGTCACACAATAATGATTTTCAAAAGTGTGAAAAATATGTGAATTGAATTGTACTTTAGTTCAGTCATTTCTATTTATGCGTACATTTCCTTTACATGCAAACAAGAATGGTTATGTTAAGCAATAGTCATATTATTTAAGTTTATTGGATATCTGCATTATAGGTTTTCCAGCTCTTGTTGTCAGTTGACACATTTATAACTACTTATTTCAAATTAGTTTGTGAAAATGTTGTTTTAATGCTGTTCATATTTCATTATCATTATTATTTATTAGCATTTAAATTGTTTTTATATTGCAGATCAAAGCTTTGATATTCCTGACAGAACATTTCATTCCATGAATACAACGTGGCGTTTATCTTCTTACGAATCAATGACTGATGTAAAAGAACTGATTCCAGAATTTTTTTACTTGCCAGAATTCTTAGCAAACAGAGAAGGTAAGTAAAGAATTTTATGGTTAAAAAACAATCTCACAATTCTGATTGTGTGTGTATATGTCAGCCCTGGTCAGTGTGATAGGCCAGGGGGGATACATCCACAGCTTCCCTGATCCATAGTAAGAGGTCAAGAGTACCAACCCAGGTACACCAGTAACGGGGTACACTCGCAGCGTCAGTTACCAAGAAGAAGCCCAGTACTGGATGCCGGCAAGGAGTTCAGTGGTGGCAGCACGTGTAAGCCCCTACTACTGCGTCAAGAGGGCGCATTTGGGATACCGTAAGGGAACGGTGGCAAAGTAAGCACAGCCGGTTCCCAGCAACAACAGACACGGTGGCATAGGCGGTCCATCCTGTCACAGTATGTGTGTGTATAGATGTGTGTGAGCATTGTTGATTTCTGTCCCTGAAATGGCCTGTACATTTTCAGTGTCCTCGAAATAAGAGCTTTGTTAAATACTCTAGTTCGGGGACTATTTTGTCTATTGTAGGACATACCCATAAGGATTCAGTCAGACAACGCCACCACAGTTCATCATCCATTTAAGAGGCACAAACAGCTTCCTTGCAATTAAGGAACCAATCAGAATCATGAGCTGAGCATAACAAATTGTTCCAGTGATATCAGTCATGTTTATACTAGGGGTGATAATATGTGAGCTCCACTCTTACTTCAGTCGTGAGCTGCATCCAAGGAACCCCAGACATCTTCCAGCAGATTATGGAGACACGAGGACACCCACATATAGACATGATGGCTTATGGGTTGAACCACAAGGTTGGAGCAATTCTTCTCCAGGACAAAGGAACCATAGTCGTTCTTAGTCGATCAGTAGCAGTCCCATGGGATTTTCAGTTTAATCTTCTGTTTCCTCTGGTGGTCCTGCCCAGTAAAATCCTATATCTAGTTTATTGCTCATATATAAATGATTACTTAACATCTGCATGATAAAGAAGATAAATTCCAGCCCCCTGGCTATATATGCTGCCTATTCTGCGACCTCCTCCAAGCTTGCCTTTGAACAGTATCCCCTTCCTTTTCACCATCCAACTGTACATTGACTTATCCCCCTTCCTATCACTATCCCTGAAATCATTAATAAGCGATACTTTCCAGGAGTGACAACCACCGCTGTTTCCTCCTCATCCTTAGTAAGGCAATAATAAACAGAACCCTGGGGAAATTTCATGTTTCATAGTTCAACCCTTACCATGCCAGGACAAGGTCCCCTGAGGTTTTTACTCCAGGAGCACATAGCGCCTCAGAGCCTCTTGTAGTTAACCTTTTGTCCATAGGACCAACCAAGCAGTAGCAATATATAGTAAGAGAAGTTTTTTTTGTTACAGGGTGGGGGGTTGGGTTTCTCTCAAATTCCCAAGGTGAGTTCCATCAATCACTGTGCTTTCTTCATGGCGTAAAAAGGACTGATTTCTAAGGGCTAGCATTCATATGCGCTGTACATAAGGTAGACATGTGGCCAGTGTTCCTTGGCAGCAGTGTATGTAAAAAAGCAAATTAAATGGGAGCAATATTGAGTTTTAAAGTCTTCGGAATGCAATTTTAAGCACTTTGTAGTCACATTGCATCAAAGATCCCTATGTTACAGCATACTGTCAGTAAACATTGATGGAATTGATTTGCAATTGCAGATATTAATTTATTATGGGGATGAAGGATTGTCTATAACAGAGATTAAGGACATCTTTGTACATGAGTGCTAATGCATTTTTTGCTCAAACTCAATTCCTTAGGATTTGATTTTGGTGTTCGTCAAAATGGAGAGCGTGTAAACCATGTTAACCTTCCACCTTGGGCCCGCAATGATCCCCGTCTTTTTATCCTGATTCATCGTCAAGCCCTAGAGTCAGACCACGTCTCTCAAACAATATGTCATTGGATTGATCTCGTATTTGGCTATAAACAGAAAGGACGTGCTGCTGTTCAAGCCATCAACTTGTTTCATCCAGCTGTAAGTATAAGGAATGAAATAAATGGATACAGAGAAATTGTTAAGTCCTTTGTTTCATCAGCGTCTCACTTTAGATAAAATGTAATAAATTTTCTCTGTAACTTGATTTACAGTATTTTATTTATATTTCATACATAAATATAGTTACAGCCGTCAGATTTTTCACGATATATCAGCCTTAAAACGCTTTTCCATAGTGCGTCACAGCATGAGTTCACAAGCTACAATTCAATGTTTCACTTTGTATGAACAGATAAAATAGATATGGTTATGTGCTTAGTATTAGGTGAAAACAATTACTGATTTGCTCAATTATAGGAGACTTTTCTGAAAAATTATGGTAAGGATCCGGATGCCTATAATAATATATTCTAAAACACCTTTTTCTAGTAGAATTTAAAAATTGAAAACATCTAGTTAGTTGCTGTGTGTAACACCAACTTTTTTTCTATGCACCGACCTTCAGGAATGTTTCCAGATTATTGTCTAGTTATATAATTATAATTGACTATTAAAGTGTGTCATTTTGCTCTAGATGTTTTCATTTTTTTTTTTTTGTATAGACTTATTTTGGAATGGATGTTTCAGCAGTGGAAGATCCTGTACAGAGACGGGCACTGGAAACTATGATAAAAACATATGGGCAAACGCCACGCCAGCTATTCCATAGTGCACATGTGTGTCGTCCAGGATCAAAGCTTCTAATGGAAGGCGAACTCCCTGCTGCTATGGGATTGCTAGTGCAGCTTGCATTCAGAGAAAACCGAGAGAGCATAAAAGAAACTACATACCCGGTATGCAAAAATTCCTTTCTATTAACAATTGGTTTTGAATTATTTGTCTGTCTGTAGTGGATATAGTGGTTTACATTTCTCTGACTTATAAGGCAGATCAATTGAACAGTAATCAAGAAACTTTGCTCTATTGCATGATTTTCACTCCCACAAGTTCTGGTCTACTGTAATTCTACGGTAGCTGGCAAAAAGTGCTGTGTTACTAATTAGTTGAGACTTAATAGAATTAGTGTATGAAAGCAAGAAAAAGTCTGACTATGATCTGTTTAGACACAGAAAATGCCAATAAAATAGGCTCTCTGTTTATAATTCCAAATTTATCTAATAACACAGGCAACGGTGCCAGTGCTGACACTCATGTTTAATTCAGTGCAGATAAAGCTGGGTATTCTAAAATCAGTGTGCTCTAATACAAACCAACTTATTTGCTGGACAATTAGTGACTCTGGGACTCTGGTTATGATGACTCTACAAGCATTGAAGAGGAGCTGATTAAAAGAAAGGAAGTGGATTGTTTGGTCATGGTGGTTCACATTCATAGTACCGAGGATCCTTCTGTTCAGAACTTTCTCTCTTTAAGTAGAAGAAAAAGAGCATTATTACTTTTGCTACTTGCACACATATGTCTGAAATGTTAGGAATACCAAGGACTAAGCCTGATAAATAAAATTCCAGGTTCTGTGGTGGTCCCATTAACGGCTGAAGATACCATGAGGTGGGAGTTCTCTGCTAAGGTAAACATGTCTGTGGTGCGCTTGTCCAAATCTACTACTTATCCGTGTGCTGCTTCTCTAAGGGACAGCACAGACTGAAAAATGTGAGGGCATTTTAAATCATTGTATGATAAAGCAGGTGTGGGCCTGAGACCCATTCTGTCATCAACAGGGCTCAACAAGTCTATTCAGAAATGGTCTAATCAGGTGATCGAGGGTCAACCAAGCTTAGCTCAGACTTACTGCCCTTTATGGAAAACATTAGAGAGGTTTCCAATTACCTAGGTGAGGTGGTTCCTGATTCTGCCCTTATCGATTCAGAATCTCAGCAGTGACTATCAATATACCTCTTTGGCTCAGATCTTGGATAGTGACTTTGGAGATAAAGGACTCTTGAATCCTTGCAATTTGATTGCCAAGCCCTCTTTGGTCCAGAGCTAGACAAAATAATTAACCAAGCAACAGGAAAGAAAAGCTCCTTTCTGATGGTTAATACTCCCTAGTCAAACCTGCTGCGTTTTTGCTTTCCTGCTATATCACAGGATCAGTCTTTTTCCCTTTGAGGTGGTAATCAAAATGGAAAACAGGCATTGGCTTCCATATGCCCTGCTTCTAAACCCTTGGGCATACCAACCACATGATGGGTTTCTAACCTTCCCAGCCTCACCTGGCGTGTGAGCCCATCTTCTGCTTTCCAGAGACAAATTGAAGGCCATCTCTTCAGGTACATAGATAATACATTTTGTAGAGAGGGGTAATTTTCTAGTCCCATAGATTGTAAGCTTGCGAGCAGGGTTCTCTTACCTTTTTGTCTGTATGTATTACCCAGTATTGTTTTATTAATGTTTGCTCCCAATTGTAAAGCACTTCGGAACTTGCTGGCGATATATAAAAAAAATGCTGATGATGAGAGGGGTAATTTTCTAGTCCTCCACGGTCCTGCAGCCAGTCAGTTCTATTCCACCAGCTTACTGGAGGAAGGATCAAGAGGCTTGCTCTCATCAAGTCCAATCAATCTCTACTGGTATCAGTGGTGATTGTACCAGTTTTGGAAAGGTGGAAGGCCCGAGTGTTTTACTCCACTATTTTTCTGGTTCAGGATTTTTCAACACATCTTGAATCTGAAGTTTCTATACACCAGCCTTTGGGTGGACAGGTGCAATATGCAGTCCTTAAGGTTAGTTATCAATGGTATGGAGCAAGACTAATTCCTTGTTTCCAATGATATATAAAGTATGCTTACTTTTACATCCCAATCTAAGAGGGACATCAACGCCTCCTCAATAAATGATCTCCATTTCCAACTGAGAACCTTTCCTTTTGGATTGGCTCCCATTGTATTTACCAAAATTATGTTGGTCATGGCCACTTTGGTGAGATCAGAAGGATTGCATAATTGGACAATTTGCTGCTGAAGACCAACTCCTCTGCTCAGTTTCTCAACCACCTTTAGGTAAGAGTACTGCTGAATTACACGGGTGAATAATGAATTATCAAAAATCCAACTTGATTCCGGTTCAACACATGGTGGTTATGGGCCTTTTTTTCGATACTCCAAAGTATGGCACAGGAAAAGATCACTACACTCCAGTAGTTAGTGAGATCTGTCCTAGTTCTCAAGAGAATATTGATTCTCCAGTGCATAAAACTGCTGGGAAAACTGGTGTCAACATTTGAGGAGGTACAATATGAACACTTCCATTCCCAGACATTTCAGAAGGACATTTTGACAATGTGGTCCAAGTCCAAACTTCTGTTAGTTTCTCAGTCAGACATATTAGTCCCTCCTGTCATAGTTTTCTTAGTTATGAACTAAGAATCAGTTGGTGTGGGGTGTGGAGATACGTGGTTCCCAAATCACTCAGACACGATATTGGAGGAAAAATAGAAGACTGATTTATTCTGCAGAATAGGATTAAATACAACGCGGTCCCCTTAACGATAGCAGGTCCAACAAGTGAGGAAATCAGTTCAAATAAATCCAGTGAGAGAGGTTCCACAGCACATCACATCACTGGCAGAGCATCACCTTTTGCCCAAAGTCAGTCACATACATGTACAGCTCCTCTTTTATCACCTCATAATTCCATAATTTGGAATTTAACCGCTGAAGTACTTTTCCAAGGAGATGTTATAGTTCCATCACTGATACTTCCTGATAACAACATGGCTGAAAAGTGCAGTTCTGGTATGGATTAGATTAAGGGGTTGTAACACTGGTTCCATACACCATGCCCATTGCTTTATATTCCTCCCCCCCCACTTTTTAGTCCATGTATCCCTGGCCATGGGGATAACTGTAATCTGGCCTCTCGCAATTGAAATTCTGATTTTCCGATTCTTTAGCCATTGATTAGGTGGGACTAAACTGGGCCTAATCAGAGTAATAGAACCCTCCGAGAACCGGAGTCCCTACACTTCCTGGCCATTCACTTTTACAGGCTGCAGGTGTCCCTTCATTTTTGCAGGGGTAGCCTTCCCGACTGCCGCTACCACCTCCACCTGATAGACTACTTCCTCTGCTTCTGGTGCATCAGGATCTTAGTACCCCTCTCCACCCTTAAATGATGTTCCTGGGCACTTTGAAACTCGGGGCACAGCTGGTCTCAATTCAGAGAATGTTTTTTCTCCCTCTGGGCAATATTTTTGTATGTGTCCCGATTGTTGGCAAGTGTAGCACCTCCTAGGGTCGGATACTGCTGGACCACGAGGTCTGGGCACACTAGAGTGCGCAGCTGTGATACGTGGTGATATGAGGTGTGATGTAGCGGTGGTGTATCTCGATCGGGTGGGGTCCTTCTAATAGTCGCCCATTCACTTCCGCTTGGTTCCCTTCATTGGGGACGGTTTGCCAGGAATTCATCAGCTAATGCTGCTGCTTTCTCTGGGGTAGTGGAATTTCTGTCCACCACCCTGTTATGAGTGTCTTGTCGCTATCTGTGACTGGATCAATCATAAATAATTTATGGTATCAGATTTATTGAAGGGAAAGTGCAGGGCGCATATTTATATAATTGCATATGCGCTTATTTTTTGTATTCTATATATTCTGAGATAGGAAATCGTTATTTCTGAAACCAGGGTAGAAACTGGTGTTTCCTGTTTTCACCTTACTAAAGGATATGCCTTATTTGTGATGCATATTTCTGATACAATAGGTCTTTGTGGATGGAGGTCTTGTGTGTATTGGGATGTATTTAGTATGGAAGTGTCATTGTTTAGGATTTGTAAGGTTGCTAGTGGAAACCTCCAATTAGGCATATGTGCAAGGAAGTCTAATGGCAGGAATGGCTAACGAAATTTTGTGATGAAGTGTCATGCCTGCTCTGGCCAAAGGCCCAGCAGGGAGTCGTTACTGTGTGGCCTTTTGCCCAGAGTGAATTTCATAGTGTAACTTTTGTTAGCCTTGAAATGCATGTAAATCCATGTTTGTGTAAATAGAGTATATCCTGATGCTAAAAATAGCATGTCTCTGAAAGGTATAAATGCACTGACTTGTACACTGAAATGTGTTCTTCGGATTTTAACATTTGACTTGATCACTGGTACCACTAACCAGTGTGAGCAAATAAACATCTTGCTTCAAAGACCTGCATCTTCAATAATGCTGTATTCCTGTGAACTGTAGATTAGACCCAAAAATCTAATCCGTTCTCCGGTTGTCTGCGGTTTGGACCCAAGCTTTTCCAGTACCACCGCTCTGACTGCTACCCAGCGGCCCTGGTCAATATGATAGACCAGGGGGAGATCCATTCATAGCAATCCGGATCCATAGTAGGAGGTCTGCAGTTACCAGCCCAGGCACACCAGCAACGAGACAGGCTAGCAGCGTCAGTTACGCAGAAGAAACCGGGTTCTGGATGCCGGTATTGGAGTCCAGTGGTGGCAGCTCTTGTAAGCTTCTCCTACTGCGGCAAGAGGGTGCATTTGGGATAACGAAAGGGAATGGTGGCAAAGTAAGCCCAGCCGGTTCCCAGCAACAACAGACAGGGTGGTATAGGCGGTCAATCCTGTCACACTATCCAATAACAATAGTCCACTTCCAGTGATGTGGTTCCAAAGCACAATGTGATTTAATAGCAAAAAGTAGCATAGTAACAATCCAAATAAAATAAGTACAGCCGTTACTTAGCAGGCGCCCTGAATCCAGTATACAATCCAGAAGTCTGTGGTCAAAGGGACTGAATACTGGTCCCTAAGTTCCTGCTTATATACAGACAGTGATGCATTGAAAACAATACAGATGATTTTGCATGTTCCCATAGGTTCAGGCTTCAGAAAGGTCCAGTGTAATGCAGATCAAGGGTGGGGGTCAGCTCTCCAGAAGATGCATACTAATCTTCCCGCCAAGAACTTGTTTAAACTGGTCTATTAGCATTACACAGACAATACCATACATGATCATTTATTCCATAACTAGCATACGCGAGGTGCGATCTTTTCGGCTATTGAACCAGACGTCTGCAGATAAATAGGGGATTAGAATGATACCAGACATGATATGTTTCCTGTGACCTGAACCTTAGATCTCACTAACGTGTATATCATAACATTATAATATTTCACCATAAACTCTACTACATTTCATTTTAAACAACTGTGTTGCAACTACTTTTAATGTGAGCTAATTACAAATGTATATGTTCGTGTAATTGCGTGTATGAGGGTTTGCCATGTGTTGCGGTTTATTACGCTCCTCCACTCCCTAGCGTGCTATTCGTATAATTTCGGACAAAGACAATCTGATTGTTAGATACTGATTTGAAATGACCATATCCAATTATTTGAGTTCGACAGCTCCACCTTTTGATAGTGAATGAAACTAGCACCTAATTAAGCCCTCAATGTCAGGATTGTAGTGCAGTTCTTCAGTGACCATGATACCTGTACCCCTCACCACTATTACATTCTCATTTTCAGTGTTTACCTCAGTAAAACGCTTTCCACACTTCCACACAGTAGGAACACATCACTAAGATGACACCATGTGTAAAGATAAGGAGCTTACCTATGCTAGCAAACATTTCCTGAACCCACTCTCCTAAACCCAAGAACCACTTGCTAGCAAACATTTCCTGAACCCACTCTCCTAGACCCAAGAACCACTTAGCAGGATTCAACCACGAGAACCATCCTGCCACCTCTTCTCCAATCTCATATAATGAAGTATTATGGTTCCTCCAAAATTCCCATTTTAGTTGCAGAATTTCGTCCATTTTCTGGTCTATGACTTCCTTGGGGTCATCAGTATTATTGGTGATGTACGTGCAGCATTTGACACTGAACTTGGTGGCCAAAGTCACACAATATCCACCAGTAATAGACGTGAGGTAATTCAACACCAGTCTATGTTGCACCAACTCTTTCTTATAAGCTTGCAGCCCCCTTCCCATATACCTGAAAGTGTCATCATACATCTCGGCGATATTGTCCATTAATTTAGCTAGGCCCTGAATATACTTAAAATTTAAAGTTCCCCGAGAGATTTTGGTGGGATCTAATACAACCATAACCTGGAAACCAGTGGTTTCCCTAATCAGTTTTGTAGCTTCACGTTCTTCACCAGGAATCATATTTATTTTTCCACAATGTTCATACCCTGTGTGTATGTATGGTGGTGATGTAGTCCTATGGATATCAATCATTTCATCATTTGCAATGGTCATAATCTCGGGAACCAATTTACTTAGGATGCACAAACCCTTGGAACTTGGAGTTAGCCAGGAATAAGCCCTTCTCCCACAAACATAGTACACATCATCTGGGAGGACATAAGGTTCAGTATGATCATTGATAATATCACACAAAGTTTTGACAAAACTACCCATGCCTAGTGTCTCTAGTTGTTCAAGACAAGTGTCTGCATGAATGATATTTTGACAATAACCTATAGGGACTTTCCCAATGGATACTCTTTTATGTCTGCTAATGCTATGTCTATGATGTCCATTAATATCTCTGTTCATTGGTGACCTTGAAAGTTTCCCATCAAAACTGGTGTGGCGAGCCATTGTCTGACCAGGTAGGTCAGCTTCCCAATTCTCCAGTCTATTTATATGTGAGATATTTAGACACAGCAAAGACCGATCTAAGGAGTATTGGCGAAGCTTTAGACTAGGGGGCCTAGTGATATTATACCTCCCGTCTATGGACCTCCCTCCCCGTAATTCGAGGACCTCAGAGACGCTTAGTGGGAACGGCACTAGTCCTATGTTATGCTGTCCCTGAGGCATATGAGAGCACACCCAGCACTCTGGTTTAAGACCTTACCCACTAGGGAGTGATAATCCGCCAAAGGGTTGCCTGCCCACGTCCAGATTACTATTGGACTGTCATCGCTGGATGCACCTCTCGTCAACTAGGCAGTCACAGTACTTACAAATACAATATTCCTCAACCAATAGCCCCTCACACTGCCTCCGAGTTCCAGAGCTAGCAGATCTTTTCATAACCCCTGAACTGAGTCTGACAATAGGCTGTATGGATTGTTCTAGCAACCTTTCCTCCAACTCCACTTCACCAGTATAACTATCTGACCCTTCCTCCGTTGTCCATCTTCCTTCACAAAAATAAAGTGTCCTGCAAAAAATAAAGACAAGAAAAATCCTGGAACAAAAGAAAAACAGAAATCGCCATTCCATTGCTGGATGATAGTCTGGGCAATGTCTTTGGCTCAGGTGTCTTGGCTGTAGGTTTTAAGTCTCCCGGAACAGGTTTACAAGCGACAGATCTGTGTCGTCGGTCTCAGTTTCGTCTCAGAACTTCTCCGGGTTGATGACTTTCCTGCAGTGAGTGGAATGGACCCAAGTGTCTCTTTCTGCTACATTCAGATATGTGGTGCTGGTCATCAACACTTGGTACGGGCCTTCCCACCAGTCTGGTAAACAACCTGAGCGTAAGAAATTGCGGATCATAACATACCCCAGGTTCAACATCATGACAGTTTGTTTCTGGCATACCAGGTGACAGCATTTTCAGCTTCTGTTGTTGTTTTAGCTGTCTGCTCATTTTTATGAGATATTGCACAGTCACTTCATTGTTACACTTCAAGTCATCTTGTGGACTTACAATCAAATGAGGTTGTCGCCCAAAAAGTATCTCAAAGGGGTACAGATTAAGAGGAAGTCTGGGAGTGGTTCGGATACTATGGAGGATTAGTGGCAAAGCTTCTGGCCACGCCAACCCAGTTTCAGCCATTATCTTACTCATGGACTCAAATAACTGAATAATGTCAATGTCCATGGCTGATTCCACAAAGCATGATGCATCGTGATATCCCAATCTGTCTTTCTTCCAATACTGACACTGATGCCATTGCAGGTACCACGACCGGTCCACCAAGCGCTGCTCCCAATATTGCTGCCCTCTCATGGGCAGCAGCTCCTGGTCCAAATACATCCAACCATATCTGCAGCTGTTCTGTGTTGCCGGCGGTTATTGCAGCTGCCTGGGTTGTCATCCCCTCTGTTCCATTACTGGGTTCCCCTGATGGGTCCTGAACCGCGTCCTCCTCCTCCTCACCAGGGTTTTCTACATCCCACTGAGACAATTTTTCGACTAGGGACCCCTTGGTATCCGTTGAGTTGATCTCAATTTTTCTTGACTAACAAAGTTCGTGCAGGATTCCTTTCTTGGTATTAACGTATATTTGTGCTGCTGCCTCCATTCTGCCGTGCCTTTCCAATTCTGTGCTTGTCACTGAGTGATCCCACTGCTTGCCACCAAATGTGAAGATACGTAGTTCCAAAATCACTCAGACACAGTATTAGAGGAAAAATAGAAGGATGATTTTTTCTGCAGAACCGGATTAAATATAGCACGTTCCCTTAACGATAGTAGGTCCAACAAGTGAAGAAATAATTTCAAATAAATCCAGTGGAAAAGGCGCAGCACGGTCCCCTTAACAATAGCAGGTCCAACAACTGAGGAAAAAGAAGTCAGTCACATACATGTCCAGCTCCCAGGGTAGCCTCTTTTATCAGCTCATATTTCCACCTTGGGAACTGCCTGCCCAGGGGAGTTGCAAAAGGTCTCGATTGGTGGGCTTCTCACACTATCCAGCCCCCTCGCCTACCTCCCCAGGTGTCTTCCCTCAGTTGATCCCTGCTGGGTCCGGCTCTTGGCTGTCTGTAGAGCTCACTAGTGGACAAAAGGGAGCAAATAGAAATAACAATGGTAGCTTAATTCACTCAACTTTTGAGTGTTTCATGTGGAGGTGGAATTTAACACCTGAAGTACTTTTCCAAGGAGATGTTATAGTTCCATGACTGATACTTCCTGATAACAACATGCCTAAAAAGTGCAGTTCAGGTATGGATTAGATTAAGGGGTTGTAATGCTGGTTCCGTACACCATGTCTGTTGCTTTACATGGGGGATAGAGGAGAGGAGTTTTTGTTTAGAATATTTGACCATTACGCTCCCAGATCCTGGATCTGCCTTGCATTTAAGGTTACAGTATCCCCCAAATTCAGAGAAATGGACTTAATGTAAGTACAAAAATCCTCTTTATAGCTTTACATAAATGCTAAATCACCCAAAAATTCTTATGTTACAATAATGCAGACTACCATTTGTCATATGTTGTGAAAAAAAATAATAAATTAATAATAATACTTTATAATTTGCCATTATAGAGTCCACTGCCTTGGATTCGAGGACTGAAATGGGGAGAATATGTTGGTTCTCCAAGTGCTCCAGATCCCAGTGTCTGCTTCAGTCAGCCTCATGGAGAAAGATTTGGTTCTTTACAGGCTTTGCCAACCAGGGCCATATGTGGCTTATCAAGAAAATTCTGTTTGATGATAAGTTACAGCAAAGAGCAAGGTATCATACGTTTTTTTGACCTGAATGTACACACAAACTTGCAGCTTAATGTGTTTATTTTCAGTTGTTTGTATCTTAAGATATGTGCTACTGAAAATACTGTGCAAATCATGATTTGCTTTAAGCACACCTTGATGGGGTTGCTGTAAAGATATTGATGGTGATCACTGCCATTTTAGTTAACTATTTTGATTTATACATTAAAAACAGCACCAAGCTATGCCAGGCTGGGCTGATCAAATTTTAACAGGGAGACACCCAGCCTCTGCCCCTAGGGAATAAAATGTGCAGCCCCTCCCTAGGAAAACCAGCTCCGTCTTGATTAGCATTGGGTGTTATTTCCAATCCCCCCCTTCCCTGAGTGGTGGGAGTAAAAATTTGACTGATAAATATTTGTGCAGATAATCATTGTATCACAGCGTCGGGAACCACATATTTTTCACGTCCTGAGTAGTGTATCTGGAGGGCCTGCTCACACACTCTTGCTACAAATTTGCATGACCGAACAATAGTTCTCCAGGTGTGAGGGGCTGCAAGTGCAACTTGAGATTCACTCTAAATTCTCCTTTGTTGTACTGCACATAAGCAGTAAAACAAAGTGTATTTTGCGACTAAGACAAGGGGTATAATTACTAAACTGCGGGCTTGTAGAGATGTTGCCTATAGCGACCAATAAGATTCTAGTTATCATTTATTTAATACATTTTACAAAATGACAGCTAAAATCTGATTGGTTGCTATAGGCAACATCTCCACTTTTCCAAACCCGCAATTTAGTAAATATACTCCTTGGTCTCACATCCAACTCTAAATCTGGCCCCATAACTGTTTCCAATAATTTTATTACCCTAAAAATTATATTTCAACAGAGCAGCTGTATGTTAAAGAAAAATATATATTTGCTTACATATTAAAAATCTTTTTGTTGTCAGCTCTTAAAGTGACATAGTAGCTTAATAAAAATATGACAAAATGGGGATGTTTATTATTCTAGGTGTTCGAAGCATGCACAGCACAGATATTCAGTGGTCTGCGATTCTTAGCTGGGGGTATCCAGATAACATCCTGAGACTGAAAAGTAAACAGAGTGAACCCCCTGTAAATTTCATACAGTGTTCTGAACTCCATCAGGTAACATTTTTACTCTTTAAAATTATGATCAATTGCTTTTGCTACTTTGTGTTAAATACAATATGTTATATGTCAAGAGTACCAATCAATAATATTGTTAATTTAATTGTGATTTATATGACGTGAAATACCACAAAACATATCAAATTAATAAATGGCAAAAAACAGTATTGGGCTACTAAAAGATTGGCTGTGAATTGGTTGATAAGTAATGAAGAGTAAGCTGTTTTTAAGAGAAAGCTCTTCAAAACATTTCAACTTGTCTCTAGATCCTCTTAATGTACACTGGTTGGTAATTTAGAAAAAAAGACAATTATATTACTGTTCATAGTATAAATTTGTAGGAAATATGTTGGTTAGTAATAACCCTGCTACATCATTAGATGTTATTTATCTATCTTTGTATACATCTACAAATGATTACGATAGATAATAAGATAGTTGATCACCTTGCCAGCTAAGAGGGCATCTATCTATGTGTTGTAAAGAAGTTATAGAATACAAAGATAGACCCCTATTTCTCATATTTATCTCCTCAACAATAAAGTTCATACTACATGACTGGCATAGTGGGAAACAAAATCATAGCCTAATATCAGTCTTGGGGGAAATATTTGATTAATGTAATGCATAACTGTCAGTGAATGCAATGAGTGACTTATATTGTTGCAAATTGAAATGTGCATTGTAAAATAAAAAAAGTAATATGAAGGATTTTAGAAGTCAGCTATATTTTCACAGCCTGTGGCCATGTGCTTTTATATGTTCACTGAACATTTCTGTTAATTTGAAGATCATTATTTTTTTACAGTATACAGTAAATTTTTGCCTACATTTTAAACACTGTTTACTTCATAGAAATATTGTGCCCTTGATTTATGTTCGGACTTAATTCCCTTTGCGTACCGTATCTTGCATTAAATAGCTCTGTGCATGCTCAGAAACGGACCTTACACCAATGAACGCAATTGCATTGCAAATTATGTTCGAACATAAATGACGCGACTATATTACGGCTGAATACTACTTGAAGGGTGGAGTGTGGGGAGATTAATTTTGGAATTGTGCAGTAAGGGTATGCCTAGGGCTCTCTGCCACAAATGTGATCAATTCAAGTCCTAGGTTGCTCCAAGGTACATTTTTTTGTATTTTTGTGATAAATAATGTGTTATGTAAGATATAGTGTGTTATTTTGCTATGTAATCTTGGCTTTGTATTTTCCGTTGTGCTGTAAGGTATTAATCTGTGTCAGGTAATGTTTGGTTTGTGTATATGATATGCAATGTAAGGTATGGCTCTCACTTCCGGGTGTCGGCACTGTCTCAGGATCACGGCGGGCGGGGAATTCAAACTCCTTCTATTTAAACCTCGCTCTGACGCCTGGGCAGCATCAGAGCAACTTACTCCGTTCCTGCGTCCTGGTGCTCTTGCTTCCTGTGTACCAGACCCAGCTATACCTGACTATTCTCTGCTCTACTATCCCCGTGTACCAGACCCAGCTATACCTGACCACGTTCTGCTGCTTTCCCGTGTACAAGACCCGGCTATACCTGACTACGTTCTGCTGTTTACCCGTGTACCGGACCCGGATATATCTGACCACGTTCTGCTTCCCCGTGTACCAGACCCGGCTATACCTGACTACGTCCTGCTGTTTACCCGTGTACCAGACTCGGCTATACCTGACCACGTTCTGCTGCTTTCCCGTGTACCGGACCTGGCTATACCTGACTACGTCCTGCTGTTTACCCATATACCAGACCCCAGCTATACCTGATCACGTTCTGCTGTTAACCCGTGTACCAGACCCGGCTATACCCGACTACGAATCCGCTGTCTCCTGTGTACCAGACCTGGCAGGCCTGACCACGATATTGCATTCACCTGTGAGCCAGACTCCGGTAACTTACCTGCTGACATCTCCCTCAGCCCTACCTCTAGGAGCAAACCGGTGGACTGCGACCTGCGAGCCTCTGCAGCTAAGCCCATCCCGTCTTGCGGCGGTTCTTGGTGAATACCAAGGGGTTCGTTAGACTCCGTATTACCAGCCAGCCGGCGCTAATCTAGAGTGGGGCAACTATCCCATATATTCTGTTACAGTGGGTTACTGCATAGTACCAATTTTGTACATTGAGATGCATTTTACAGTATTTATTCTTATTCTGTGAGCTATATGAATTAAATTGGAACTGAACTCCAATAAAAAGTACAAAAAAAAGTAAAAAAATGGCAAACGTATTTTAAAGTGCCATGACTCCTTCCTTTGTTGTCTATTTACTGTTTCTTTAAAATCTCTGTATAATAGCAGTGAGTGTAGTAAAGTTTTACTTTTTTACCTATGTAAAAACAAAATCTAAAGGGTCCAGTGCCGCTCCCTATAGGTATGGCCACCAGACAATCAAGAAACGTAAAACAGCATTTTCCATCCTTTAGAGGAAAGGAAGAAGGCCGAAAAATTCACAGTGACTCCTGGCCAACAAAACCTCCAGCAGGCTTGTGAGGTATGCAGAGTACCTGTTACTCACAACTCAAGCTGGGTTGGAAATATTATAAATAAAGGATAAAAGATAGAGTTTTGAGTGGTACCCAGGAAAAGTGTTTTATTGAAATCACAGATTCCACCATTTCCTGTGCAAATGATGGCATTACTCAACAGTTTACACACACACTCTTGGGGAACAGGTAATCCTCTAGTGCCGCCTTATTAGAGTGGCACTGGTTTCCAGACTTTTTATGGTAGAAAATCAGTCAGGAGGCTTTTAAACAGTCAGCGATATGAGAAAACTCAATCAATTTGTGCGTACAAAATAGTTACAAATGGAATCTGTAAGCTCTACTTTCAAAGCAACAGAAAGGGATATTTACTTATATAAGTAAATTTACAAGAAGCCCATGTGCACATTCCAATTGCACCACAACACAATAATTTTTTCACATTCTTCAGCTTAGGGCACCATTTCCAGTTTACCTCAATGCCATTTGGGAACTCCATATTGCTCAGAACATTACCAGAATTCATATGGTTGTTCTCGAGAAGCAGGGAATTGCAGTTTGGACTTTTTTGGGCCGATATTCTGGTAATAAGGAATTTAAAACACAGCTCCAGGTGCAATTTCTTGGAATACAGGTAGACACAGTGAAAGGCAATGCATCAGTGGCACAAGAAAGAGAAAATTCAACACCGGAATTATCAAATTTAGTTTCAGAAATAATCTTCAATTAGGAATGTTTTCTTCAACCATAGAGATTCTTTCCTTACCAAATGAGGAATCTCCAACTAAGGATAATCAGTGGGATCACAGTCCAGAATCTCTGGCTTAGACTATAAGAATTACACAGAGTACAAGGGAGTCTCTTGACTGGTGGCAAAACTAAGCATTAATTGACATGGGAGTACCCCATCAATGGACTGCGTAAATGACAGGCTCAAGTTTCAAATGTTGGTGTACTCATCGCACATGGAAAAAATGCAAGGTGCATAGCTTCAAAAGGAAAAGAAAACACCTGCAAACATTCTGGAAGTATGACATGAAATACATTTTCTGCCTCTGCCCCAAAATCTCAAGATGTTTTTACACGAATGGAAAAGTAGTGGCATTCATAAATCGACAAGGAGGTACCAAGAGAAAGACAGTGATTACAGAGATTTCATCAATCATATAATGGACAGATAACAACCAGAAATCTGTTGACTTCGTCTGATAATGTTTCAGCACATTTTGTGCTAACAGAGCGTAAATTTCTCACCATAAACTCCAATCGTCTTTCGGATTTGTTCACAGAAAATCCCTTTTTTGCTTTAGACATTTGAGATGTAATTTTCTGTTATAAAATCCTTATTAGATTACACGAAAAACAAGACCTGGGGAATGCCATATGTTCAAACATGTTAGAATACTTTTTTTTTTTAATTAATATCTACTTTCTTAGCCAGCTTTTAGGATATTAATTCCAATTCCATGGCCAAATCAACAGAAGAGATCTTCACAATTTCTCTTTAAATACATGCGTCAGCTAGAACAAATCTGAATTAGGCCATTGAAAGAAATATGTCTTGTAAAATGTCACTTGTTAGTAAACATGTGTTGGGGGTTATGGTAATGGCCCTATTATCTCTCCATAAACTGAACTATATGAAAGCAAACCGAGAATCTACAGTCCCGGACAGTAAAACACATTTCAGATATTTCAAGAGAAAACATGTACATTACACTCAAGAATATAGACCAGTGCCGGGCTCATATGTTGTCAAGAGGGGCTAACGCGCCCATCACAACTAACCCACTGATAAAGAACATTGATGTAGCGAGCAAGGACAACAAGTTGGCAGCTTTTCTCAGTCAGTATCAGCTGTACTCATTTCACAAGACATTTTTTCAACAGTTGGTGGAGAAGTTTTGGACCCCTCAGATCTAAAAACATCAAGACAGAGCAATTCTACTTTCTTCACAAAGATTCCAGAGCAAAGGGAATAGATACTGTGGAGAAACAAGATATTAATATCACCTCAACCTGTCAACTGCAGACTATAAAAACATATACTTGTTTTAGCCCTCTGGTTCACCATATTTCTCAGTTATATTTAGACTTGTGTATATTCTATTTTGATAGTAGTAAAAGGTCTGCCAGCACGTATCGTTATCTTGCAGACTATTCCTTTGTTTCAGTCTAGGCAAAAGGGTTATTGTCCATCAGTTCTGTATGAATGTACAGCACACCAGGGGGTCTCTTGTCTTGGTTTAGATGTGAACTCGATGTTTAATTACAGGGGACTGCATTGTGTATTTAAATGTAAATGTGTCTGGATTGTGATCTTTCCTGTTTTAACAAACTGCTGTATAGCCACAGAACATTACCTGTCCCTAATTAAATCAGGAGTGACTCATCTGCAATCCCTTTGGCTGTATGTTTACCTGTAAAAAGTTAAACACAGAAAAGGACCAATCAGGCAGGTCCTGAAATTGCTAATGAGGTCATTTTCAGTTTAAAAGAGAGCTCTTGAGGACAGCAAACTGGCATTCACTCCCAAGTGATAGCTGAAGTCAGGCTGGCATTGAGATATAGATCTCTGCCCTGACAGGAACGGGACAATAGGTCCCTGGAGTACTGCCGTTGCCCTCATCTACCTCTCCAGGTCTTGGGGAGCTGGGTGTCTGCCAAAAGCGGAGTGACAGTGACTCAAGGCCGCTACCTTTGCGGGTAGCCTTAAAAGAGAGAGGGGGATAAGCTTGGATTGGTAGACAGCAGTCCCTGAGAGTGACAAGGATACTCGTGGGATGTTTTCATTATACCCTATATGTTGTCTGTGCCAGACTGTAGTATAATTTGTTGCAAGTTATTATTTAAATATGTTTATTGCTGTTTTGTGTTACCATTTTGTTAAATAAACTTATTTGTATTATTTTGGATATTTGCCTGGATGATTTGGGTAGGTATCCAAAGGTTATGCTAAACCCGGTATCTTCACATATACTCTAACAAGATCTTGGAACTTCAAACTAAGGTATGTGTTCCCTCCTGTTCTTCTCATAGCACACCACCTGAAGAGGATCAAGAAAGAGGAGATAGATGCAATAGAGTTTCTTTCATTCTGGCCTTGCTGCCGTGGTTCACAGTAGTATGAGAGATGCTCCTAGAGCAACCTTTTCTTCTACCACTTCTGCCAATCTTTTACATCAAGGACTTATTTTTTACCGAAATCCGAAAACTCTCACTTTGATGGGGTGGGATTATTGTTGATGAAGCATAAAGGAATCTCTGACAAGGTGATGTTGTGAATCATTGTGAGTTTTAGCAATGGTGAAAAAAATAATGATATGAAATAATATTTAAGTT
Organism: Mixophyes fleayi; assembly: GCF_038048845.1. NCBI lineage: Eukaryota > Metazoa > Chordata > Amphibia > Anura > Limnodynastidae > Mixophyes > Mixophyes fleayi. The sequence goes on along the minus strand of NC_134404.1, from coordinate 253,450,955 downwards.
TTTAAAGTTAATGTATGTGATGGCAAGTCAGAGGAGCCCTTGTAGGCTGGAAAGTAACAAATAGAAGTACACAACAAGCACTACAGGATATGGAATAAAAATAATAACAGAGCCACAATATCATAGAAGCAGAAGTCACAGAAGCGCACGTAAGGCAAGCTAGAAATAATAATATGAATTGGCAAGGTGACAGGATAACATATTGGCAAGTTTGCATAAAGCTAAAGAGCTGGAAAGTGTAATGGTGTAATAGTCCAGTGAAACAGAAAGCAGTCTGGATTGGGAATCTGAAGGGATGCATGGTAATGAGAAACAAATTGGTGAGACAGTGGAACAAAAGGCTGTATCAAGCTGAAGTTCACAGCAAAAGTGCAAGGGGCAGGGAGGTAGGTGAAGATATTCTGGTAAAAGGGGAGATTAACCTCCTTAGCAGTTAAAATGTCCACAACAGCAGCACCTCTGGTGGAACCGAGGAACTGCATGCCACAAGATGTATAGGATACAGGTGATTGAGGTGTTATTGCAAGCAAGAAAAACATTTTTCCAAACTGTATTGGAAATCGTACATACTTTGGTGAAAATCCAGATTGGTCAACCCAGTTGCGACTAACATGCACCTGTGTCCTTGGACAGAAGGTTGGTGTCAGATGATCTGGTATGAAGATTTTTTCAATCCACTAAAATTTGCCTTTCATCAAATCTTTAGTAGCAACTTGTGATCTTAATTTAGTTTTGAAGTCTTTAGTGTTAGAACCTTTGAACCAGTACTTGAAGAGTCACTGGCTTATACTCAAGATAGTATTGTTAATAGCAATAACAACTAGAAGAGTGGAAGATATTAAAGCTTTTTATGGAGTAAGGAAACCATTTTTGAACATGTACACTGATAAAGTAGTGCTAAGGAGAAATACTGCTTCTTGCTTAAGGTACTCCACATTTCATATTAAAAAAAAATATATACTTCCTTCCCTTTGTCATAAGCCATCCAATGAATATGAGAAAATATTACATACTCTATTCCTGGTCATAGCAATTTCTGTGTATCTCTTGAGAACAAAGGAATTCAGAAAGGCACATCTTGATTATGTGCTACGGAATAACCAGATACTGCCCGAGTTCATTTCTTACCTCAACAAGGTTTTATGTAGCCCCCTTCCCCCACTATGGGTGTATTAGGAAAAGCCACATGTCCTAATGAACATCACAATTCCCACATCTGCAAAAAGACACAATAGCTCAGCACTAACATATGCCGCAAAAACCTTATCAGCCAGTATGTGCAGGAAAGTGCATTACAAAATATATTATAGAGGTTATCTTATTCCCTCTTAGATGCTATTCCATTGGAATACAACTAATACCACTTTATCCAAAATGTCCCTGTAGGGATGCGTCTCTTTGTCATTGTAGAACTGTTCAAAGATTAAAGGTTTTTGGATTCAGGTGAAAAATGATGTGGTCACACATCTTTTAAATTTTGTCCCCCTTTCACCATAAGCAAAACTCACAAAAGCTGCATTCCCATAGCAACCACAGAACAACATCAACAAAGCTGGCTGAAAGAGAACGTTGGGGGCTTCTACTACTGCAACAGGTGTCAAGCCTGTAAAACAACCAATCACAAGGGAAAAAAGCCTGCCACAAGCTTTCACTCCAATATCACAGGGGAATCCCACGAAATAAAAAGCAAAATCACCTGTGACACTGTGGGCGTGGTGTATCTGCTGGAGTGCCCGTGTGGGCTACAATACGTGGGACGTACAATCCGTAAATTGCATGTCAGTGTATCTGAGCATTTACGTAACATCAAAAACCAGTCAGAGAGCCACACTGTTTCTGCCCATTTCCTCAAGCATCATAACCATGACTGCACCACACTTCAGTTCGTGGGGATCTGCAAAGTACAAAAACCGTGGAGAGGTGGAGATTATATCTTCCTCATCTCGAAAGAAGAAGCCAGATGGATTTTCAACCTTAAGACCTTGACCCAAAAAGGTCTAAATGTAGGTTTTGATTTGGGTTACTTTCTCCACTCTTAGTATATGCTTGATTTCCCCCAATTTGATACATTGGGATTAGCATGTTACTACATTCACACAGTCACTGCCCATATTCACATCATTATCTGTCCCAACAGCTTGTTTATTATTATTTTCATTCATTACCACTCATGTTCATCTATAAGTATATATATACCATTGTTTATGTTTAATCCAATCAGCCCATCACTCATTGTTTATGATATAATGTTGAACTTTCAATTTGTCTTTATTGTTTCTATACATTCTGCTGTATAGCTGCCGGATCAATTGGATAATCAGTGGTCTCTAATTGTTTGATTCTTTGATCGTCTAATTGACTAATTGCTCAATTGGGATATCCGGATCCCTTAAATACTGGGTAGTAAGTAGAGATGAGCGGGCTCGGATATCTGAAATCTGAGCCCACCCGAATGTTGCCGATCTGAGCCGGATCCGAGACAGATCCGGGTATTCCCGCCAATTGCAAAACTGTAAACCGAGGCTCTGAGTCATAATTAGGGATGTGCACCGGCCACTTTTGGTGTCTCGTGTTTTGGATTCGGATTTGCTTGAGGTTTTGGATTCGGATTTGTTTCGCAAAACACCTGACGAAAGGTTTTGGTTCGGATTTAAAGTTTTGGATTCAGATTTATTTTGAAAAAAAAATAAGTGTTAAAATCAAGTTTTTTGGTTTATTTTCACTCCTACGCAATTATTAACCTCAATAACATTCAATAACAATCATTTCCACTAATTCCCAGTCTATTCTGAACACCTCACACCTCACAATATTGTTTTTAGTCCAAAACGTTTCACCGAGGTAGCTTTCTGGACTGCATAGTGCAGTGGTCCCGGTAAACAATTTGGTACCGGGGCCACAATACCTCCTCCAACTTTCAAGTGTAGTGTTCATAATTTATAAAAACTACAGTAGTTATAGCACGTCAATAACTCTTGTTTTAGATGACCATGGTACAGAGCATTCATCATTGAGATCCCATCAAGTATGTGAAAGACAGACAGCGTCGAAGTGTTATTTGTTGATTTTGTTAACCAAAAAATTGTCCCTATTGCAAATATTCATGCAATGAAGAGTGACTTTTTCATTTAAAGGCTCAAACTTTCAAGTGTAGTGTTTATAAGTTATAAACACTACAGTAGTTCAAGCACGTCAATACCTCTTGTTTTTGATTATGAAAGGGCATTTTACTTTTGGTTTAATTTGTTGAATTTGTTTTAATTTTGTTTTACTTTGTGCTCATGGCAAACGACTGTTGAATGGTCACATAATGGCAAAAAAAGAGTTGCAAGATGGAATTGTCCTTGGGCCCTCCCACCCACCCTTATGTTGTTGAAATAGGACATGCACACTTTAACAAACCAATCATTTCAGCGACAGGGCCTACAAAACTACTGTGGCTGAAATGATTGGTTTGTTTGGGCCCCCACACAAAAAAAGCTATTCATCTCTCCCTGTACAAACTAAACAGGCTCTACTGAGGCAAGATGTCGTCCTCATCCTCAACCTCTGATTTCTCTCCCCCTACAGTGTGTACTTCCTCCTCCTCACACATTATCAATTCGTCCCTGCTGGACTCCACAACCACAGGTCCCTCTGTACTATCTGGAGGGCAGTGCTGTACTTGATTGAGGAATTGATAATTCATTTTTATGAACATCATTTTTTCAACGTTCTGAGGAAGCAACCTCTTTCGCCGCTCACTGATCGGGTTCCCCGCTGCACTAAAAACTCTTTCCGAGTACACACTGGAGGGGGGACAACTCAGGTAAAATAGAGCCAGTTTGTACAGGGGCTTCCAAACTGCCTTTTTTTCCTGCCAGTAACATAGCAGTACCACTGGACTTATACTGCTGAATCAGTGAACTTTGTAATATTGCAGTACCACTGGACTTATACTGCTGAATCAGTGAACTTTGTAATATTGCAGTACCAATGGACTTATACTGCAGGATTGTTTTTGGATATTTTTTTTTAATTTCTTTTTTTTAGAATTATTTTTATTTATATTTTTTTATAACTTTTTTTTTAAAATTTTTTATAACTTTGGAATAATGGGGAAATAACAATGCCCTTAGAAGGACAGAGCACAGGACACAGCACCACTGGACTGAACAGGACACAGCAGCACCACTGAACTCAGAAGGACAGAGCACAGGACACAGCACCACTGGACTGAGCAGAACACAGCACAGAACTGAACAGCACGAGATATAGCAGGACAGAGGACCACCTAACACAACCTCCCTCTACCCTGATCAATGCCCGAGTGAAGATGGCGGCGGCTAGCAGGGAATTTATAGAATACGAGTATCGCGAGATCCGACAGCGGGATTATGACTCAGAGCCTCGGTTTCAGTTTTGCAATTGGCGGGAATACCCGGATCCGGCTCGGATCGGCAACGTTCGGGTGGGCTCGGATTTCAGATATCCGAGCCCGCTCATCTCTAGTCATATTCCCGCTGTCGGATCTCGCGATACTCGTATTCTATAAATTCGCCGCTAGCCGCCGCCATCTTCACTCGGGCATTGATCAGGGTAGAGGGAGGTTGTGTTAGGTGGTCCTCTGTCCTGCTATATCTCGTGCTGTGCTGTGCTGTGCTGTGCTGTTCAGTTCTGTGCTGTGCTGTGTTCTGCTCAGTCCAGTGGTGCTGTGTCCTGTGCTCTGTCCTTCTGAGTTTAGTGGTGCTGCTGGGTCCTGTGCTCTGTCCTTCTGAGTTCAGTGGTGCTGCTGGGTCCTGTGCTGTGTCCTGTTCAGTCCAGTGGTGTTGTGTCCTGTGCTCTGTCCTTCTAAGGGCATTGTTATTTCCCCATTATTCCCAAGTTATAAAAAATTTTAAAAAAAGTTATAAAAAAAATAATATTTACAAAAAAAAGAAATTAAAAAAAATATCCAAAAACAATCCTGCAGTATAAGTCCATTGGTACTGCATTATTACAAAGTTCACTGATTCTGCAGTATAAGTCCATTGGTACTGCTATATTACAAAGTTCACTGATTCAGCAGTATAAGTCCATTGGTACTGCTATATTACAAAGTTCACTGATTCAGCAGTATAAGTCCAGTGGTACTGCAATATTACAAAGTTTACTGATTCAGCAGTATAAGTCCAGTGGTACTGCAATATTACAAAGTTTACTGATTCAGCAGTATAAGTCCAGTGGTACTGCTATATTACAAAGTTCACTGATTCAGCAGTATAAGTCCAGTGGTACTGCAATATTACAAAGTTCACTGATTCAGCAGTATAAGTCCAGTGGTACTCTCCTGTGCCGCATAAAAATTTTTAAAGGCTTTGCCGAGTGTGTGTGGCTTAGGGGTACGCTCTCTTGTGCTAGATATAATGGAAAACAAAAATTTGGAGGATAAAGTAGGGAAAGATCAAGACCCACTTCCTCCTAATGCTGAAGCTGCTGCCACTAGTCATGACATAGACGATGAAATGCCATCAACGTCGTCTGGCAAGCCCGATGCCCAATCTCCTAGTACAGGGCATGTAAATCCAAAAAGCCCAAGTTCTCAAAAAGAGAAACTTAAAATCATCTGAGGAGAAACGTAAAGTTGGCAATATGCCATTTACGACACGTAGTGGCAAGGAACGGCTTAGGCCTAGGCCCGTGTTCATGACTAGTGGTCCAGCTTCACCCAAGGATCTAAGCCCTCCTCCTCCCCCCCCCCCCTACAAAAAATTTAAGAGAGTTATGCTGTCAGCAACAACAACAAAACAGCAAAGAACTCTGCCTTCTAAACAGATGACATCACAAATCCCCAAGGCGAGTCCAAGGGTGTTGGTGGTTGTGAAGCCTGACCTTCCCATCACTGTACGGGAAGAGGTGACTCCATCCAGCATTTGCAGCACACCCTCTGCATATGTTGGAAGGATCACACACAGTGTAGATCCAGATTTGGATAATCAAGGTGTCAATGTTGTACACCGGGAGAAGGCTATTGATGTAGCTGGCGCTGTGGAGGAACTTGATGATGAGGATGGTGATGTGGTTATTGTAAATGAGGCACCAGGGGGGGAAACAGCTGATGTCCATGGGATGAAAAAGCCCATCGTCATGCCTGGTCAGATCATAAATTAATGAAAATGACCTGTCATCCTCAAAAACAAGAGGTATTGACACGCTCGAACTACACCCTGTATATGCTGCAGAGGATGTAGGAGCAAGCAGCTGTGCAGTGAAATTCAGACCATTTGAAGGCGGAGGTATTGTGGCCCCGGTACCAAATTGTGTACTGGGACCACTGCACTATGCAGTCCAGAAAGCTACCTCGGTGAAACGTTTTGGACTAAAAACAATATTGTGAGGTGTGAGATGTTCAGAATAGACTGGGAATTAGTGGAAATGATTGTTATTGAGGTTAATAATAGCGTAGGAGTGAAAATAAACCAAAAAACTTGATTTTAACACTTTTTATGTTTTTTTCAAAATAAATCCGAATCCAAAACCTTTCATCAGGTGTTTTGCGAAACAAATCCGAACCCAAAACCTCAAGCAAATCCGAATCCAAAACACGAGACACCAAAAGTGGCCGGTGCACATCCCTAGTAGTAAGACCAGTTGGACTTTATTAATCCCTGAGGAAGCCCACTGGCTGTTGCCACGGGCGAAACGCGTTGGAACTGTCCACCAACTATCTATATCTGTTCCCTCAATAGTGCAATTTTCTGCACTATCTAGCATGCTTGAACTTTTACATCGTTCAACCAACCACAGACACTGCTTCACGGAGATCAGCCTACAGCGTGTACATGCCTCCTCATAGCGGGACTGCTGCTTATCATTACCAAGCCCCAGTCTGCAACGTGAAGGGGAGAAAGATTCTCGCAAATCAGAAGGGCACAGAGTGGATCCACTCATCGATATCCACCATCCGCCAGGCATCTGCTCGCTTACGGAGGTAAGCGATCAATACGCATACACCACCGGCATCTCTTTCACAGGCTGCGGGACGGTCGCTGAGTGTCCGTCATATAAGTCTTATTTGGACTCTAGGTATAATTATGCACGTTTGAACATTTCATCCACTGGTTATTAGAACTCTCTTGTGCATTCATTACATACGTCTTCATCCGGTGCTATATTTAGTAGTATTATACCAAGTGCACCCTACAGCCCTGCAGTGGATTATCAGCACACGTTTATATGCAACCCTGCTCGGTGTGATTCATCGTAGCATTTATGTTTTTATGCTTATTTACCTGTACCTTGTGCAATTTGTTCTTTTACCATAATTGTGTATCAAGTTTTGTTCCGGCCGGAACGCATTGTATACCAAGGTTTATCACTATTAAAATTCCTTATACACAATCACAAGCGCCCAGAACCTGCACATATTTTCACATATATCTAATCTTTGGTTGGGAATTTGGGGATCTCCCCACACTCATTTCCAGGTTCGCATTTGGCTGCTATCCACATTTGGTGGAAGTGCAACCTATTCCGTTTTTTTCAATCCGAACACTATTATTAGTAATATTGGTGGCAGCCAAAAAATAGCATACTCCAAAACTGGATTCATACCAGCGCATCATCATTATCCCTATTTTCAGAAAAATTATTGTCCATTTTAAGATGGATTGGTTGGAGACATCCCTTCAAAGGATTCAAGCCTTTTTTGAAACCTGGGAGAGTTTCATTGAAATATTACCCACCTCTACAAAATAAAGAAGTATTTTCAGATAACTGGTAGGTATGAAACCAGAAGACCCACCAATTCAAGTATGATGTACATTACAATCAACTTAATATGTTAGCACAAACCCATTAACCCTAACTCTTCCTAATACTCCTTTGGAAGCCCCTCTTGAGTTGTTTTGTTGTATACAAACTTTATTTTTTTTTTATTTATTTTTTTTTATAATACTTTAAGCACTGTATTTTTTGGATCAGATACTTGTTTTACCTAACACTATATGGTATAATATAATAATGTTTTTTACTCAGTTTAATATAAAGTATATCCACCTCTAATTAAATAAACTAAATACTTACTGCAGTAGTTAAATATGTAACTGTTTTGTTTTAATGTGCTCTACTGATACCACTCCCCTTTCTTCCTTTCTGTATCTACAAGTTTAACCTGATCAATAAAACATGTTTGTTTTTAAAAAACAACATTGCTTGGGTACATACCATTTATTATGTGTGGCTGGATCAATAACTTATAGTACAAATTTATTTAAAGGAAACAGCACAGGGCGCTTATTTATATAATTGCAAGTGTACCTTTATTCTTTTATATTGTGTGTATTTTGGTATAGGAAATATCTTTATTTCTGAGACCAGGGAGGAAATTCGTGTTTTGTTTTAACTTTTCTAGAGGAAACCCCAATTAGGTATATGTGGGGAGGGAGTCTGTTTTGCTGATAGCAGGAAATGCTAAATAAGTCTTTTGATGTGAAGTGTCAAAGTCTGCTCTGTCCTGAAGGCCCGGTAGGGAGTCGTTATCTGTATCCTGGTTACAGTGAAAGGAAACCTCTGATCAATGTGATTTAGGATATCACAGATTGCTGCAGATTTTGTTAAGTATAAAATGCATTTAAAATCCATGTGTAAAGAACATTACATGTCCTGGTGTTAATCTTTTAATTAAATATTGCAGTCTGTGCGGAGCCATCTGATCAGGGGGCTGGCTTACTCCCGCCAAGACTAGTCTCTAAAACTGCATAAAAAGAGAGCCCTTGTACACTGAAATGTATCATTATTGTTCATGTCTCTAACCTGATCACTGGTATCTTAAAACAGAGTGAACAGTCCTTATTAGGACTACTGGAGCTAAATAAACATCACTTGCTTCAAAGATCTGCTTGATAACTTAACTTCTTCCATGCTCAATTCCTGTGACTTACAGATTAAACCCAATATCTAATCCATTTTCGGCTGTTCTGAGGTTTAGACCCAGCTTTCCAGTACCACCGCTCTGCCCGCTACCCAGCAGCTCTAGCCAGTGTGATAGGCCAGGGAAAATCCATCCACAGCAACCCTGATCCATAGAAAGAGGGGTACCAGCCCAGGTACACCAGCAACGGGGTACACTAGCAGCGACAGTTACTCAGAAGGAAAGTGGGTCTGGATGCCATTAAGGAGTCCAGTAGTGGCAGCAGCTTAAGCCCCTCCTACTGTGGGCGAATTTGGGATAAAGAAATGGAATGGTGGCAAAGTAAGCCTAGCCGGTCCCCAGCAACAACAGACAGGGTGGCATAGGTGGTCCATCCTATCACATTATAGTTACCATAGATTCCAAGGAGGAAGTAATCCATGGCAGTCCAAATAATCCCTCCTTTGTTATCTGTTAATATGGTTTTCATAGACAACTTGGGAAGTCACTCACACAAATGACATAACGAAGTAAGAAGTCAGCATTATATACCTCTCAAGGGTGACAACTTTTTTTCCTGTCTCTACTTAACTGATTAAGAATTAACTCATGGATTAAGCCATGGAGTACTCACTGACAATGAAATTATCGCTGAGTATAATTTGCTTATTTACTAGTTCCTAGAACTTATTTGTAGATATTAATGGTACATTTATTTTTTCTACATGGTGTCAGTGGTAATTTCTGTTATATTTTTTGTTGTTTTAATGGAAAAAGATGGTTTGCATTTCAGAAATATTGATGTTGTCACTATCTTCATATAAATCCAGTAACAACAATTGCAATGTTGGATGTACTTCTCTTTTAATTACTGCAACTGTTATTTTTTTGCTTCAACAGGTCACAAGCTGTGCTTGGGTGCCAGATAGTTGTCAGCTTTACACAGGCAGCAAATGTGGTGTTATCACTGCATATTTGAATCGTTTCACTAATGCTACGGTATGTTGATAGTGATTGGTTTCTTTTTTTTTTTAAATTGATTTCTGCATTCTGAGACAGAAAGGCTACAGCAACGTTCCCACTACCTTGATGGATTTGAAGACAAATTGTGATTATTGTTACATTTCTTTGCTTTGCGTCTAAAGATATCATCGTAGATTTGTAAGGCACCACAGTGCTCTGCAGTACGGTACAGTATGGCAAACATGACCTACTTAAAATAGGGACATATAAGGTAGACAAAAAAAATGCAGACATGAAAACAATGGATAGAGAGGGTCCCGCTCATGAGAGACCTTACATTGTAATTTCAAGAGGGAATAGCTGAAACAACAGGAGCTAGTGCGTCTCAGAGTAGAGATTGGGACTTTTGTGAGAGTGCATTAATGTGAGTGGTATCGGTAGGAGTAGAGTAAGCTCTAATAAAGAGATGGTTTTCCGAGAGTGTCTAAAGATTTGAAGGCTGTGAGAGAGTCTGATTGGACTTGGTAGGGCATTTCATAAGTGGGTAGCAGCACAGGAGACATCTTGTAGCCAGGAATGACAGGTTGTTATCAGAGGCATATATTAGAGCTAGATCTATGAGGTGACAAGAAGGAAAGTTTTTGATTTGAGATGTATGAAGACTTTGTATGTGGACTTTGTAAGCAAAGCTGAGCAATTTTATTTGGATTCTGGAGGACACACAGAAGGGTTTTTCAAAGTGGTAGGCAAATGTGGAGAGGTGAAAGAGTAAGATCAACCTTGCAGCAACATTTATGGTGGATTGAAGTCGGGATATATGAGTTAGTGGAGTGCCAACTAGCAGGAAATTGTACCAGTCAAGAAAGGAGATTGTGCCAGAATCGGTAAGCATTTTGGTAACATTTTTTGTAAGAAAAGCCATATTCTGGCAATATTTAAGTGGAGGTGTTTGCAACAGGGCTGGGAGAGAGACTGGCTGTGCGGAGTGCAATGGCACTAAGGCAGGCTTGGGAGCCTGCGGAAATTGCATTGTTGTGTGAGGACATTTGAGGGTAGGTGGGGACTTTGTGAGGAAGATAAGTTATGTTTTGGGCATGTTGAGATTTAGGTAGCATTGGGACATCCATGTGGATATAGCATAGAGACAGTTCATTACAGGAGATAGTATTGAAGGGGAGAGGTCAGGGCGGAGATATAGATTTGTGTTTTGTCAGCGCAGAGGTGGTACTGGAGACCTAATGAGTGAATTAGCTCTCCCAGGGAAGATGTGTACAGTTTGAAAAGTATAGGGCCAAGAACAGCCTTTTTGGGGACCCATAGTTGAAGTGGAGTGGGAGGTTGTGCCAGTGGTAGAGACAGTAAAGGAGCTGTTCAATAGGTTGGAAGTGAACCAGGAAATAACTGTTTCATGAAGGCCAATGAAGTGAAGGGTGTGTAGAATAAGAAGGGGATCGATAGTGTCATAAGCAGTTTATGTGGAATGTTTGGGGCAGAATCTTGATTGCAGAGTGTAGAAAATGGAGTGAGAGCAGAGAAAGTGAGATAGCCAATTGTACAAAATTCCCTCAAGTAGATTGGAGAGAAATAAGGCGTTAGTTGGAGAGAGAGAGGCTGGGTTAAGAGATGGTTTCTTTAGAATTAGTGAGATGAGTGCAAGGGGGATGGGAATGTGGCAGTGGAGAGAGATAGGTTGATGAGGTAAACTACAGTTGTGCATACAGTGGGTCAGAAGGAGTGGGAAATTTGGAGGGAATAAGGTCAAAGAGACTTGTTGTAGGATGAGATGATGAGAGGAGTTCAGAGACTTGGGGGGTATATTTACTAAACTGCGGGTTTGAAAAAGTGGAGATGTTGCCTATAGCAACCAATCAGATTCTAGCTGTCATTTTGTGGAATGCACTAAATAAATGGAAGCTAGAGTCTGATTGGTTGCTATAGGCAACGCCTCCACTTTTTCAAACCTACAGTTTAGTAAATATACCCCTTTGTCTTCAGTTACCACTTGAGGGTGATTGGGGAGTGTAGGAGAAGGTGGGCAGAGTGTGTGGAATCTGGCATGAGAACATATTTTGAATGTCTTTGTCTTTGAAGTAGGTGTCAAAGGCATGAGCTGTGAACGAAGAAATGGGAATAGGTGCAGGTGGGAGAAGCATCTTGATAGTGGCAAAGAGGCAACGTGGGTTAGAAGCATGGACAAATATTAGATATTTGTTTGGTCATTGAAAGGGCTGTGCTCTAAGATGAGAAGATGAATTTCTGGTGGAGGAAATCTTAGTATTTTTCTTAAACCTTTTAGAAATATAGCATATTTCCCAATGGAGCATTCTAAAGTTAGTTTATACTATACCTACACTCTACCTTGTCTTTTTAGGTGGATGGTGTTAATGGGGTTTATTTTTTTGTATTTGCTTTTAATAATCACCTTCATATTCAACTACATCACCTCCATACCTGGATATATGGATTGCTACAAAATATTTATTTATATTGCATTCCATCAATGCTGTCAGTTTGAATTAGTTCCATTGTTCTTGTGACCACATATGATTTTAAACATGTTGCTTGCATTGGAATGTTTAATAAGTAACTTTTTAATTGGTCTTTTATTTTAATTTGGTGTGTTGTTATCCATTAACTATTTATAATCTTGTGTAATGACAGGAACGGTAGATTTTACCAACACATTTAACTATACTTGTTCTCGCTGGTGATATTGCATTTATTGTGCAATTTAATCATTTATGGCCCGATTCATTAAGGAAAGTTAAGCAAAAAATTTAAGTTTTCTTACTCAAGTTTTCTGGGCAAAACCATGTTGCAATGCAAGGGGTGCAAATAAGTTTATTATTTTGCATGTAAGGAAAATACTGCCTGTTTTTTCATGTAGCACACAAATACTTGATAGCTTAATTGTGCACTGAAATTTAAAGTTGATCTAGGACATGCCCTACCCCAACTATAAATCTGCCATCATATTTTAAATTTACCTCCCCCCTCCAATGCAACATGGTTTTGCCTTACTTGCTTACTTTTGCTTAACTTTCCTTAATGAATCAGGCCCTTATTCTAAATGTTGAGTTGCCAGTGAACAAGATAGTGAGTGATTATTGAGCATTTATACTATTTGGCAATAGTTAAAAAAGCTTTGGTAATTGGCAAGATTTGGTGCATTGTTGGTGTCTGGTCTTTGCACAAGAAACAGAAATATGATGTAATCAGTTGATTTCTGAAAGGCAAGTCAAAAAGGTGATTTTGCCATCTAAAAAGTTGTCTTATTTTAATAATAGAGCATTTGTCACATTTATGGGAAACATTATTGGGATCTGGGCATTAAAGCATAGTTAAAAACTGTTTTATATAAACAGGATATGAATATATTCAGACCATTTCAAAAAAGTAAACAAAAAGAGGTAGTAATTTTATGTACTGTATACCGTACAGTATATACATGAATGACTCATTAAAATAAGGAATGGTATTGATGCCGACGCTTAGTCGCTTAGCTCCTGTACTAAAAGGCTTAAATAACACCTTCTGAAGTGATAATAGGGTGTGTAAATATATTATAAAGGCACAGTCATGCCCTTATATTAAGGTTGCATCTAATAAACAACATTCTGCCATTATAAATCTGTGAAAGAGAGGGGCATGGTGTTTAAGAGGCTACATTTTAAAGAGTATTAAAGCTATTAAACTGGCATGCGAATGAAGAACCGCCCATAGGTGTTGCATGCCAAATTTAAAAAAAAAAATGACAAATTAGGAATAATCTAAATTTCAAAATCTCACCATTTTTTTCTACTTTCTTTTTTGCAAAAGTCACCGTTTTTCTGTGTTTTTTGGGGGAGAGCATAACTCAGTGTACATGAGGTTTAAAGACTTGGGGTTTGTTTTATAAGAAAGTTATTATGACTGAGGAGTGCCTTTGAGGGTTTAAAATTTAGAGAAAGTTATAGTTTTTTTACAATTTGGTAAAATATGCCACATTTTAAAGATAGGGGATTTCATAACATTGCGCATGTCATTTAGAGGTGTGTGCTGGGTGTACTCAGACTGGCTTCACTTGAGAGCAAAACCATGGCTGAGTCTCTGGCTAAGAGATTTTCATCTCTGAGCTGAAGAAATTACCCACATTTTCTAGTCACAGGGGGGCTTGTTAGTGTTTTGTGGATATGGGAGGGGCACACTGTAGTACTATTAGCCCAGGCACTGCTCTCAATTGAAAGTTTAATCTCTCCCTGTGGTGCCAGAGACTGCTGTTAGTGAATCCATTGTAAACTTCCCACCCCTCAGTGACATCAGTTAATTTATTCACTGCACTGAGCTGGGGGTAAGAACGTTCTTGCCAACTTTTCCTCGCTGGCATCAGGGAGATCCCGGGTGAGGTGGGTGTGCGGGGACAGTGCTTGATGAATTGCATCACTTTTGGCCCTGCCCCCTAAATGATTGTCACAATTTTGGCCAATTACAGCAGGGGGCGGGGCTAAGATGACATAATATTTGCGTCATTAAGCAGCACCCCCGCCACTTATCTATTGCGGGGGCAAGAACCGGGAGGTCTCCCAGAAATGCGGGAGTCTCCCCGACATTACGGGAGAGTAGGCAACTATGCGTTAAAGAAAATCAGCTAATGAATCTCTAGAGACTGTCTCCATTACTGAAGTCATATTGTCTTACCTGTCAGTCTTTGATTAAATCTTGGTCTCCTCGAAAATTGCCAGATGGCGAAGCCAACCACGTCCTGTACTGGCTCAGCATCAGGGAGAATGCCAGACTCTTCAGGGAGTGAGGGAGATCACCCCTATTTTAGGGAGTCTCCCTGACATTCAGGGAGAGTTGGCAAGTATGGGTAAGAAATTCAAAAGTGCTTTGTGGTACTTGGACTGATCACACTCAGTGGTGATCACAGCAGGGAGTAGATGTGAGGTATCTGGACATTAGCATCTGACATGTCCCTCTTTACAAGAGACATGTGCTGGAGAGAAGCTGCAGATAATCTATACACACCCACTTCTCATTGCCTGCTGTGGGCTGTGTTTTACTCATTGGTTCAGCAGCAGAATGTAGTGTTTTCACACACACTGCTCCTTCCCAGTGTTGTGCTGTACTGCTGTGTGAGAACTCTGCTGCTGAAACCATGGAGGGTTAACTCACAGCTAATCTGACAGTCTGTTTCATCACTTCCTGTCTTGGAGGACTTTTCTGACAGAATCTCTGTAAAAGTCTGTCTGCTTTTACTGGGCACCAGCATCAACAAGGACTCAAGACCACCACTGCCTGCTAGATCATACAAACATACATACATACTGCACCCTACCACTCCCTTTCAGAACATATATTTTGCACTCCATCACTGTGTGCCAGAACAGACATACATACTTCATCCTGTCAGAATATGCATGCATGCATACATACTGCACGGAGCCACAAACTGCCAGAACATGCATGCATACATACTGCACGCCGTCACTGACTGCCAGAACATGCATACATACATACATACATACATACTGCATGCTGCCACTGACTGCCAGAACATGCATGCATACATACTGCACACTGCCAGTGACTGCCAGAACATGCATGCATACATACTGCACGCCGCCACTGACTGCCAGAACATACGTGCATACTGCACACCGCCACTGACTGCCAAAACATACTTACATACATACTGCACCACATTGCTGTCTGCATGAACATAAATTCTGCACCCCATCACTTCCTGCCAGAACATATACATACATATATTCTGTACCCCACCACTGTCTGCCACAACAGACAGACCCTACCACTATCTGCCAGAACATACATACTGCATCAATGGCTGCCAGAACATACATACTTCATCCCATCACAGCCAGCCAGAACTTGCATACTGCACCCCACCATTGTCT
Source organism: Mixophyes fleayi (assembly GCF_038048845.1). Classification (NCBI taxonomy): domain Eukaryota; kingdom Metazoa; phylum Chordata; class Amphibia; order Anura; family Limnodynastidae; genus Mixophyes; species Mixophyes fleayi. The sequence continues at coordinate 253,435,226 of NC_134404.1, read as the reverse complement.
GCTAGAACATACATATGCACCAATGCCTGCCAGAACATACATACTTCATCCCATCACTGCCTACCTGCACATACATGTGTGACATGTGACAAAAGCTGGTGCGCAGGGAGTGACATTTGAAAGATTCGTTGGTGCAAAGGGGGTGACAAGTGAAAATAGAGCTGGTGAGAATGGGGTGTCAAGTGAGAGACACTGGTACATAGGAGGTAACATGAGATAAAAGCTGATTTATGGATGGTAATTTATATAAGTGTGTATGCAAGTTTGGAGCTACATACTCATACTTGCCAATTTTTCCGGGAGACTCTCGAAATCTGGGTCAGTGTCCCGAACTCCCGGGAGAGAGAGCAATTCTCCCGATTCCCGACAGGCTGCCCCCCGGACCTCCCGGGACACGAGCTGAAATTGTTGGCAACTATGTACATACTAGAGCCTGATTTGTGAATGTACCGATATATGGCTAAACAGAACCTCATGTTGAGGATTTAGTATTTACTAGTGCATAACTGAAGTTTGAGCATCAGTACTCTCCCTTATTAACTGAGGATTTGGTAAACCAGCTGGTTACTTCATGCAATAAGACCTTATCCAATTGAGGACCTTACACAAACACACGCACACACACACACACATATATGTGTGTGTGTATATGTGTGTATATATATATATATATATATATATATATATATATATATGTATGTATGTATGTGTGTGTGTGTGTGTGTGTGTGTGTGTGTGTATATTAAGGGTGTGCACGGCCACTTTTGGTGTTTTGGGTTCTGATTAGCTTGAGGTTTTGGGTTCTGATTTGTTTTGCCAAAACACCCCACGAAAGGTTTTGGTTCTGATTTCAGGTTTTGGGTTCTGATTTTTTTCTAAAAAAGCATAAAAAGTGCTAAAATCAATTATTTAGGTTTTTTTCACTCCTACACTATTATTAACCTCAATAACATTCATTTCCACTAATTTCCAGTCTATTCTGAACACCTTACACCTCACAATATTGTTTTTAGTCCAAAAGGTTGCACCGAGGTAGCTGGATGTCTAAGCTAAGCGACACAAGTGGGCGGCACAAACACGTGGCCCATCTAGGAGTGGCACTGCAGTGGCAGACAGGATGGCAGTTTGAAAAACTAGGCCCCAAAGAGCACATAATGGCCAAAAAACAGGTGCAAGCTGGAATTGTCTTTGGGCCTTCCCACCCACCCTGATGTTGTTGAAATAGGACATGCGCACTTTAACAAACCAATCATTTCAGCAACAGGGCCTACCAAACTACTGTGGCTGAAATGATTGGTTTGTTTGGGCCCCCACACCAAAAAAGCTGTTCATCTCTCCCTGTACTAACTAAACTGGCTCTACTGAGGCAAGATGTCGTCCTCATCCTCATCCTCTGATTCCTCGCCCCCTTCAGTGTGTACTTCCTCATCCACACACATTATCAATTCGTCCCCGCTGGACTCCACAACCACAGGTCCCTCTGTAGTCTCTGGATGGCAGTGCTGTTCTTGATTGAAGAATTGATAATTCATTTTTATGAACATCATTTTTTCAACGTTTTGCGGAAGCAACCTCCTTCGCCGCTCACTGACCAGGTTCCCCGCTGCACTAAAAACTCTTTCCGAGTACACACTGGAGGGGGGACAACTCAGGTAAAATAGAGCCAGTTTGTACAGGGGCTTCCCAACTGGCTTTTTTTCCTGCCAGTAAGAATATGGACTGTCTGACATGTCTACTTGGATGGTGTCGGCAAAGTAATCCTTCACCATTTTTTCAATTGTGACAGCATCCAATGCAGCGATAGTAGACATGTCTGCAATGGTTGGCAGGTCCTTCAGTCCGGACCAGATGTTCTCAGCATCCCTGCCAGCGGGTCTTTTAGGAAAACTGAGCTTTTTCCTTGCAGCCACAGGTGTTGAAGTAAATTGCGGAGCTGTTGGCATGTCACGGTCCTCTTCAGAGGACAATCTCCTGACCAGCAGGTCTTTGCACCTCTGTAGACTTGTGTCTGCCGGAAACAGAGACACAACATACGCTTTAAACCGAGGATCCAGCACGGTGGCCAGAATGTATTCCTCTGACTTTAAAAGAGTGACCACCCTAGGATCCTGGCAAAGCGTACAAAGGGCTTCATCCACAAGAGCTACATGCTTGGTGGAATCGCAATGCTTTAACAGCTCCTCCCTCACTTTCTCCAGCTGCTTCTGCAACAGCCTGATCAGGGGAATCACCTGACTCAAGCTGGCAGTGTCGGAACTGACTTCTCGTGTGGCAAGTTCAAACGGCTGGAGAACCTTGCACAACACGGAAATCAGTCTCCAATGCGCTTGACTAAGGCGCATCCCCACTCCTTTTCCTATGTCGTAGGGGGCTGTGTAGGCTTGAATGGCCTTTTACTGCTCCTCCATCATCTGCAGTATATAGAGGGTGTAGTTCCAGCGCGTCACAACCTCTTGTTTGAGGTGATGGCAGGGCAGGTTCAGCCTTTTTTGATGTTGCTCGAGTCTGCGGTAGGCACTGGCAGAATGCCGAAAGTGTCCAGCAATTTTGCGGGCCACCGCAAGCATCTCCTGCACACTCCTGTCACTCTTCAGGTAATGCTGCACCACCAAATAAACGGTGTGGGCAAAACATGGGACGTGCTGGAAATTGCCCATATGTAATGCCCGCACAATGTTACTGGCGTTGTCTGACACCACAAATCCCCAGGAGAGTCTAAGTGGGGTAAGCCACTGAGAGATTATTTCCCTCAGTTTCTCTAAGAGGTTGTCAGCGTTGTGCCTCTTATTAAAACCGGTGGCACACAACATTGCCTGCCTTGGAACGAGCAGCCGTTGTGGAGATGCTGCTACTGATGAAGCTGCTGCTGTTGCTGCGGAAGGCGATGCATCTACCCAGTGGGCTGTCACAGTCATGTAGTCCTTCGTTTGCCTTGACCCACTTGTCCACATGTCGGTGGTCAGGTGGACAGTGGGTACAACCGCATTTTTCAGAGCACTGAGGACACTTTTTCGTACTTCTCTGTACACTTCGGGTATCGCCTGCCTAGTAAAGTGGAATCTCAACGGGATTTGGTACCGGGGACAAAATACCTCCATCAACCGTCTAAATCCCACTCCACTGATGGCGGACACCGGACGCACATCTAACACCAACATAGCTGTTACAGCCGCAGTTATCCGCTTTGCAATAGGGTGACTACTGTCGTACTTTGTGGTCATGGCAAACGACTGTTGGACGGTCAACTGTTTGGTGAAAGACGTAGCGTTCTTGCGACTTCCCCTCTGGGAAGATGACCGACTACCAGCAGCAGCGGCAGTAGTAGGTGTACCGCTGCAGGATTCCTCAGATGAATCCCGTATTGAAGAGGACTCAGTCTGGCTGGTGACATGGCCTGCAGGACTAAATCTGATGGAGATCGTAGAGGAAGTTGACGAGGAGGGTGTTGGTGGTGTGTATCCAACAGGACCAAGGGATTTAGGTGTCCCTGGACTGATGAGGGTCCTAGCCACAGGTCCTGAACTAAACACTGAATTATGAAGGTTCTTCAGGTGACGTATAAGGGAGGATGTCCCTAGGTGGCCAAGATCCTTACCCCTGCTTATTTGAGCTTTACATAAGCTACATATGGCCATACATTTGTTGTCCGGATTGCGATAAAAATAACTCCAGACAGAAGAGGTGGATTTTTTGGTCTTCTGACCAGGCATGACGATGGGCTTTTTCATCCCATGGACAACAACTGTTTCCTCCCCTGGTGGCTCATTTATGATAACCACATCAGCATCCTGCTCGTCAAGTTCCTCCTCAGCGCCAGCTATATCAATATCCTCCTCCCGGTGTACAA
>NC_134404.1:252638879-252683879 GCF_038048845.1 Mixophyes fleayi | reverse complement strand
AGGCAACAGTTGTTGCAAGATGCCACAGCTATGAAGGAAACCACTAGGGTGCAGCAGTTAACCCTTGAGGAGAGCCGGAGGCAACAACAATTAGCCCTTGAGGAGTCCTTAAGGCAACAGCAGTTGGATATCGAGGAGTCCCAAAGGCATCTTGAAGTCCTCCTTTTACGGAGGACTTCAAGAACTTGAAGTCCTCTGTAAAATGGTGAGCTCTTTTCAAGCAGGAGTACTCAATGTCTCATTCACTGAGGAAGAAACGTCTCAGGAGCAAGTCGTAGAAACGCTTAGATGTGTATAGAGCACATGGGGAGAGAAATAAATGAGCTACAAGAGGGTTTGAATACAAAGCGTGAAAAGGTTCTGGCAACTGTAAAAATAATGACCCAGCATACAGAGAATCTGGATCGTGAAATACAGCAATAAAGTTGCTTCAAGCCAAAATACAAAAGCTTGAAGCAACTTTTATTGCCAAAATCTAAATCTGAACTCAGTGAGAAAAGTAGGATGCTCACTAAAGAGATTGGAAAGTTACAAAACTGATATTGCAAGGGTAAATGCAGTTCAGAATACAAGTCAAAGTCAATGTCAGAGTGCAAAAGAAGAAGCAGCAAAACTGAGGAGTGAAAAGGAAAATCTGCAGAAAGAACTTGGTGCCAAAGCTGCAGATATACAAGAGAAAATTAAGACTATAACCCAGGTTAAAAATGTGGGAAAGCGATACAAGGCTCAGTATGAAGAGCTAAAAATTTAGCATGATAAGCAGAAGAGTTTGCCTCTCAAAAAGAAGTACAAGAGTTAAGGGATGCTTGTGTCCAGGCTGAAACAAAGATATCCGCATTGGAAAGCCGACAAAAGTCTATAAGTGGAAAAGAGAATGAAGTTAAGTCTCCACAGAAGCAACCCTCAGAAATTCTGTCACAGTTGTCTAAAGTTCAAAAAGACCTTCAGTATATTACTAAAGCTTTTCAAGACAGTGTAAAGCAAGTTAACAAGTTTCTGCCTGAAAACATCAGCAGAATCCAAATTGTTATGGATAACTGGGAGAGGTTTGACCATAACTTGTGACGCCTTCCACTCGGATTTCAGGAAAAGAAAAGGAACATAGTGATCTAGAATTATCCAAGACTTTACTGGAGCTTCAAGTCACAAGAATTCAGGAACTTAGTAATGTTCTTCCAAAGATGCCATAGACCATGAATGTTACCAACCAACCTCTGTAGCAGTTGAAGGGGCCAAAAAGTCAACCACATCAGGAAGCTGAGTTCCTGTCATTGTCTATTGCTCCACTGAAAGTGATGCAGAGCTATGATGTTGCAGCAAAAGAAGTGTTGAGTACACCCTGCAAACCTCTAGTTCCGCAACGGCGACCTCCAGTGGATTCTGGTAAGATTGTTTCAGGGAAAAAGGGTACTGGGTGGTGGAATGAACTGAAATATACAGAGACTGTAGACTCAGAACCTAAAGATTGGCCAGTTATGCCAAGAAGGTTCCGGCCTCGTAAGAACTATGGTAAAAATGTGATTACCTGTTTTAGATGTGGTGGCTTAGGCCATATTAATTGTTAATTGTTCACGTTAATTTGAATTTGTGCAAGGTGATAATTCTTATGTACATCAAAGAGTGTCTTTATATGCCCAGCTAGCCTGTAATGCAGGCAAACAGGCTGACAAATTAACGTGTGAAGCCACTATAGAAGGTAAAAAGGTAAAGGCTCTGCTAGATTCTGGTAGTATGGTTTCTCTTGTGAAAGCAGAGTTGGTGAGCCCCATTAAACATCAGGAGAAAACTGTTGATGTAACATGCATATGTTGCCACTAAAATGAACATGAAAACACAGTGTGGTTGTGTGGTAGTCATTGTTTGGTTCCTGGTTTGAGATTTGATGAGATATTGGGGAGAAATTTTTCCCACTTCTGGAAGCTATGGGAAACCCAGTTGATTGCAAGGATGAATAACTCAGACCTGCTTGGTAATGTCCCTAATACGATGGCAGAGGAAGTGTTTCCTTCCTCTTATGTGATCCGTGAATCAAAAAATTACAAGGGCAGCAGTAGAGCACAGGGCGTTGTACCTCCTACTGCAGTAGGAAATATTGTTGAACCTGTTAACTGTATGCTTCTTGGTAAAATAAGGAATGATGTTGTTACCCTAGAGCAGTTAAAAGATCCCACCCTAAGAAGGTCAGAACGGACCTATCAGGAGAGGTTTATGAAGCCATGGAAAGCTAGTGCAGCTCCGGGAGCTACCCCAGTTACCGCTATCCCTGTGAGTCCAAAAGGAACCGTAGCCTGTGCCCTTGCACCCCGTCCACATCTTGAGTCATTGGTGAGAAATGGAGGCGTGCGTAGGGGTTACGATTGTTTTACCCGTGGGTTGAAACAGGGGAGTGGGATATGTGAGTCACTGGTTTGAATGCAGGTAATTATGTCCCTGACTGTCTGACTTGCCTGCTTTTAAACCCAGGGAGATTGCTTTGCATAGGAAGTAGCATCCAAAAGAGTGTGTTCGGCTTCAGGAAAAACTGTTAAGGGTCCTTGGTGTTTTGTATGGAGAGAGCAGGGTGGGCTCGAAAGGCCCAATCCGGGTATTCTGGTCTGCAGACTCACAGCAGACTAATTAGGAGCTGCAGGTTAATGATGGCTGTAAAAGGCTGCAGCTCTGCCTTAATGTCTCTCTCAGACCTGGGGAGGAGGTTAGTTGCCTCCTGAAAGACTCTGCTGTGGTGAGCAATAATATGTGTTTGATTTGTGTGTGGGACATAAGGTCCTTCACACTTTAGAGAGGGTCTATATGAAATGTTTAGAGAGTGCCAGACAGGTAAGGCTTTTTTTATTTATGTTTTGTTCATTTAAATATGCTAATAAAACTGGCTGAGGTCAGTTACACTGCAAATAATTTACTGGTATGACTTATTGCTGCTGCTTGCTGCCATCTACCCCGGAAGATGGTACCTCACATGGTATAGACTGTATGATAGCAGGCAAAATTACAGGTATATAATACAGAATTGAAGGAATGGACACATGTCACATAAGTAAATAAATCTGACTTTATTTACTTATGTGACATGTGTTAACAATGTATTATGTATTACTTATGTATTTTCACATGTGTTAACAATTCATGTTGCATACACTGCATGCAGGAAGACATAAATGACATATAGAGCATGTAAAAAAGGTTTATTATTGATTCGCCATTAAAAGATCACTATTTCCATATGCTTCATGTTTAGACAATGCACCACGTGGGAAACGTAAGAGACATCATCATAAATTGAAATATACATGGCCAGAAAGGTGTCGCTGTTGGAGGGACTATCGGCAGATTGTCAGACAGATGGTCATGAGCAGGGGCGGATCCAGGGGGCGAAAGAGGCGATCGCCACCCCCTAGCACACTGTTGTCTCCAGTCTTTTGACTAAGGTTTTAAGCAAAATGAAATAAAACTGATTGGAGCAAATGGGAAGTGACCTCAATCTGAAAAACCTCTATAAAACTAATAGAGGTCAGTTACAAGTTTTTCAGTTTGATATCACTTCTAGGAAGTGGCACTAACAGGGATGTTGCACACTAGAGAAACCAACAAAAAAAGCGCAAGAAACATCCTGTCTAAGTTAAAATATCACCATAGAATAATCCATGCAGGTGCGGGTGGCAGTTCGGGTGCTGATTCCTGTTGCTAAGCAACCGTGTCATACGAGAGTGCTCTGATGTGCTCTCGTGTGACTTGGGTGTTTACTGCAGTCTGTGACCGCATCTATAAGGAGCGTGAGTCAGGAGGCTGTCTGAGTTAGGTGTCTGGCTGCTGGTCTGCTGGTGGAACACTGCTGCAGAGGGAAATTGGAATACAGGTATATGTTGAACAGTTCAACTCGAACTGTCTGCTTATATTGCCACTTGCCATGAACTTTTTAAAACATAAAATGTAATATATGTAGAATATACCTATACCAAATGCAGATACAGCCTGTATGTAGATGTCTGAGAGATAAGGAGAGCAACCTAGGATGCAGAATATATTGCTGAAGGACTGCCAGCACTTACATTAGTGCTAGATTATTATGTCTCTATTTTGAAGGAGAAAAAAACTCTTGACTTACACATGTACACCCAATAAGAATGACATCTACATTGAAAAACAAATGTATATATCCAAAAACACTTCCAAGCAATAGTTTTCCCTCTACTGATATCACATTTTGAAAATATATTGATTATTTTATTGAATAAATATTACCATAATTCATGTTAGTGTTAATGGTCACAAGATAAAATGAGAACAATATTATAACAGATTCCACTAAAGCACTACTAGCAAATGTTACAACTGACATATATTGTATGATTAATTATTAATTATGTTATGACATCAGATATGTAATAAAATATTTAAATCCATAATTTCCACTACAGTATATGTATATAATATGTGTGTATGTGTGAATATATTCATTCAAATTATGCTACCCCCAGTTCATATTTTTTTTTATTTTTTACAATTTCAGACTTTTTTTTTTTTATTCATTATTTTTTTGGTTTATTTTTTATTTTCTTAAAGTTAAGGGCAATGTGCTGCCCTTTTGAAGATGGATGCCTGTATTATATACTGCGTGATCTGTGTTATGTACTGTGTTCACTTATTGCTCTGCTTTTTCATATTTCATATACCATACGTTTTCCAAACAGACCCTAACATTGCAGGGTCCAGACAAGAAACCAGTAACAGACTGTGAAAGCTGTAATGACAGTCCACCAACAGTCTTGTTCTTTAGCCTTGCTAAAAAAAATTAATAACCTCTCTTACTCTCTACCTCTTTTAGTACCCCTCTAACTGTCTTCTCACCTTCCTTAATGTCCTTTCCATCCACTGCTGTGTTTCTACCTTCCATCTTACTCACCTCCTTCCTGCCACCTTCACTCCTCCTCATCATCTCCAATCTTACCCTCTCAACACTTTTCATTTTTGACTTACACCTGACCTATAGCTGGAGCAAATGATACAGCTAAAACACACGTATCTACAAGATGCCCTGTAATTGAATTTACCACATCTGCATAGGCATGCCCTTGGTACACCCTTCCTGTACATTTCCTACCTCTGTACACTCCTTCTGCTCTTCAAGTTGCAGGCAGTTGTGCTAGTTGCATTCAGACATGAATTGAATGCAATTGTGTTCATTGGTGTAAGTTCAGTTCTGGCACATGCACAGACCTTTTTTTTTCACGCAAGATACAGCACGCAGATGAATCGAGACTAACTGTGTCTTTGTGTATGTATGTGCTTATATATACAAAAAATGCTATTTCTTTTTCTCCAGGTAAAATTGAGATCCACCACTACAACGAAGAGCACAGCTCAGTCACTTCAGGGGGAACTGGAGTGGCTGGTTCTCAAAAACACACAAGGTAAGCTGTTTTGTTATAAAGGATAATGTATTTGCTTTGCTTAGAGGTTCACTTAGAGATCATTTCCAAACCCATGACTGCTTCTTCCATTATCATGTGTTTACTGCAATTAGTTAAGACGCCATTGAGCTTCCAGGTAGCTAGTGAGGTGAGTCTAAGTCTTGATGAGACAGACAGAAACTAAGCAGCAATCCCTCCTACATAGCCCCAATATATATATTTATATATATTCATTTTAGGGGAAGTTTTGCCATGGATTTGTAGCATCATAAATCTGGCGCACAAAAACGTAAAGAAAAAAAAGCAAGAGAGAAAAGGACTGCTGAAGGTTGGAGAACTCTTGAAAGTGTAGGATTTACTGGACCTGAAATTGATGAAGTTAATGCAAATCTGTTATTGTTCTTGATGATGAGGATGATGTTAGTGGTTCAAGTAGTATGCTAACATGTGCTTCTGGCACAGACACTACAGTGATTTCAGAACCACACACAAGTTCTGCACACTTCTGCAGGTAAAGTTGATGTCATTGAGGTTTGTTCTACATGTTACTCAAAGGGGGCATCTGATATCGAATTAGATAGCAACAAGCAGCTATTCTCAGTGACCCAAATAGAAGATGCCATACGACAAGGACCAGAACCATACCCAATATTTTCCCACCAGATAAAGATGGCAGCCAATTTCCTTTTTATATATTAAATTGTCACTTAAAAAAACAAAGAAAGATTTCCTTGTGACTGGTTAGTTTGGAGTAAGAGTAAGCAAACTTTGTTCTGCTTTCCCTGTTTATTCAGCAAAATCCCAGTAACACATCGTTCAGTTTGACAACAAAAATCGGTTGGGGACCTTCTAAAGGTTATAAAAAACTGTACAATAAAATACCTGACAAAATAGTAATAACCATCGGTCATGTTATGTACAGTGGCGAAATTTGGAAACCAATCTTGAAAAAAACATTACAGTTGATTATGGCAAAAAATCCAGAATGAAACAGAAGTTTGGAAAACCTTACTGCGAAGATTTCTGGATGTAGCTCTGTTTCTTGCAAGAAACTCCACATAACAGACTGGCTTTTAGAGGATCAAACAACTTAATCGGACATCCAAGAAATGGCAATTTTGTACGAATGTTAGAAGTTGTAAACCACTACGATTCTTTGCTTGCAGAGCATTTGAAAAATGTAAAACAGGCGCAAATGGAGAAAAAAAAATTACAAGTACATTACTTGTCAGCAGAAATTCAAAATGAATTTATATCATGTTGTGCCGAATATGTGTTTAACTGCATTTTAAAGGAAAGAAAAACTGATAAGTATTTTCCTATCATTGTAGATGCAACACCAGACTCAGCACTACATTCATTTTGCGTTATGTTCTTGTCGTAAACAATGAATATACAGTTTTAGAATGATTTTTGGAATTTGTCAACTGCAATAAAAAATCAGGGGAAGCTATTGCAGATTTAATTCTGGAAACACTTCAAAAACGTAATATGCCAATAAATGATTGTCACGGACAAGGGTATGACAATGGTTCTAACATGAGTGGAGCATACAAGGATGTCCAAGTTCGAATTTTACAAGTAAATCCGCTTGCTATTTTTTCTCCTTGTGCCTGTCACAATTTGAATCTGTGTGGTGTCCATGCAGCAGAATGTTGTCCTGAGGTTGTGACATATTTTAGCAATGTACAAAAGCTGTATAATATATTTAGTGCAGGGCCGGACAGGGACTAAAAATCAGCCCTGGCATTTAAGGTACACAGGCCCACATCAGTTCCAGTAGGGGGAAAAATATGTGCCGCCGCACAGGGCGTGACCTCATTGTGTTGTGGGTGTGGCCAACATGGGGCATTGATGCATACATTATAATTATACATTACATTTATCATTTTAGGCAAATACTCAGGCACTACTGTTAGGTGCACACAGCTTTGCCTTCACAAGCAGTACGTTGTGAAGCGGGACATACCTCCCAACTGTCTTTGCAGTCAGACCAAATCCTGACTAAGGGAGACAGTCACCCAAATTCAGGACTGCCCCACCAGATTCAGGACAGTTGGCAGACTGTCCTGCTCTCTCCTACCTGTCTTGGTCACTTTCACCGCTTGTAGCAGCTGGTTTCTTTAGTTCAGTTCATTCTTGTCTTGATCCTGGTATTGGATGCCCTATTTTGAAAAAAAAATGGGTACATGAGATTTATAAAACTCCAACCAGTAAGTAGACATATTTCCCTCCAACCAGCCCCAACATTAAATTAACAGTATACCCATTTACTCAAAACATATTTCCCTCCCTCCAAACAGTCCCAGGAATAAATTAAATAGCATTAAAGTTTAATTAATATATCCATTTTCCACAACCATTCCTGACAATAAATAATTCATATTCACATTTAATAAATAGCCCTCCTCTCCAAAATCAGCCCCATATTCAAATGATAGCCCTAAACCACCCCAGCATTAAATTAAAGGTTCCTTCACCTCATCTTAAATAATTAGCCCCCACCTACACTCCACTGTTAAATAGCCTACCTCCCATACTATATTAAGATCCTCCCTTCCCTCACATATTATATTAAAATACTGCGAGCACACACACACACTCACACACGCTACATTTACATTTAAAACACTATTAGCCACAGACACACTAAAAGCCACACAGACACACTGTACTATTAGCCACACACACTGTACTATTAGCCACACAGACACACACTGTACTATTAACCACACAGACACAATGTACTATTAGCCACACACACTGTACTATTAGCCACACACACTGTACTATTAGCCACACAGACACACACTGTACTATTAGCCACACAGACGCACTGTACTTTTAGCCACACAGACACACACTGTACTATTAGCCACACAGACACACACTGTACTATTAGCCACACAGACACACATTGTACTATTAGCCACACAGACACACACTGTACTATTAACCACACAGACACACTGTACTATTAACCACACAGACACACTGTACTATTAGCCACACAGACACACACTGTACTATTAGCCACACACTGTACTATTATCCACACAGACGCACTGTACTATTAGCCACACAGACACACACTGTACTATTAGCCACACAGACACACACTGGACTATTAGCCACACAGACACACACTGTACTATTAGCCACACACACTGTACTATTATCCACACAGACGCACTGTACTATTAGCCACACAGACACACACTGTACTATTAGCCACACAGACACACACTGGACTATTAGCCACACAGACACACTGTACTATTAGCCACACACACTGTACTATTAGCCACACAGACACACACTGTACTATTAGCCACACATACACACTGTACTATTAGCCATACACACTGTACTATTAGCCACACACACTGTACTATTAGCCACACAGACACACACTGTACTATTAGCCACACAGACACACACTGTACTATTAGACACACAGACGCACTGTACTATTAGCCACACAGACACACACTGTACTATTAGCCACACAGACACACACTGGACTATTAGCCACACAGACACACTGTACTATTAGCCACACACACTGTACTATTAGCCACACAGACACACACTGTACTATTAGGCACACAGACACACACTGGACTATTAGCCACACAGACGCACTGTACTATTAGCCACACAGACACACACTGGACTATTAGCCACACAGACACACTGTACTATTAGCCACACACACTGTACTATTAGCCACACAGACACACACTGTACTATTAGCCACACAGACACACACTGTACTATTAGCCACACAGACGCACTGTACTATTAGCCACACAGACGCACTGTACTATTAGCCACACAGACACACACGAACAATAAACAATAGTGACCCACAGCGCTAGAAAGTGGAAAAAATATCTGATCTCAATGCTCACCACAATAAAAAAGCTATTAAAATAAAGTATAGCAATAAACGTGAATAAATATATAAATGTGTGAATGAACCAATCTGTACTCTCTATATTGAAACCAAACAAAGGAGTTTACAAATGAACAAAATAGGAAAAGGGGAAAGTGGATAGATCCCAAATGTCCAGCAGAAAAAATATGCAGTCAATAAATGTTTCAAAAGTAATCCATGAATAGGCTACAAGAAAGAAATATAAAAATAAAAAATATAATAAAAGAAAAACCTCAAGTAGAGTACACAAAAAAGACTATAGAGTCATAAAATATAATCCCAGCGATATTAACATGAACAGTATGGATGGATGTATAAAAAAGAAAATGAAAGAAAATGTCCCAAAGATGTTTCAAAAAAGGTGCCAAAGTCAGTTGAGCCCTCCAGTGCTGCATACCCACACAGACACTATTACACACACACACACACACACACACACACACACACACACACACACACACAGACACAGATACTTACTTGTCACATCCGAGCAGCAGCACCTCCTTCCTGCGCGCTGGTCAGTGGAGAGTCAGTAACAGCCGCCTATGCAGTAACCACATGGGACGGCACCTGTCACGTGATGCTGTCCCATGTGATTACTCACATAGGTGGCTGTCACTGACTCTCTGTCCGCCGAGCAGCGCGCAGAGTGCTGCTGCTCGGCGGGCATGCGGACCGGCCCATCTGGCCATCGGCCCTTCTGGCATTTGCCAGAAGTGCCATATGGCCAGTCCGGCCCTGATTTAGTGGCAGCCCTCAGAGATGGGAACTTTTGAAAGAAAATATCGGTGCTTCACTCCACTCCATGTCAAATACACGTTGGTCTGCAAGGGTAGAGAGTGTATAACCCTTGGCTGAAAGACTTCCTGGGATCCAAAAGGCAATTGAGTCAGTGTTGAAACTAAACCTAGGGGTAAATGTATTAACATACGGGTTCTTCAACACCCGCGAGTTCAGCGTCTTCGGCGATTAAATTTAAAGCGGCGCTGCATTGTAAAGGGAAGTTTCCCTTTACAATGCAGCGCCACTTTAAATTTAATCGCCGAAGACGCTGAACTCGCGGGTGTTGAAGAACCCACATGTTAATACATTTACCCCCTAATGTCAGAATTCCGAACCAATCTAGATTCTGTAAGCATCGATTTGGAGCCATTTGTGTTTTGATGGCATCTATTTGGCTAAAATCCTTACAACTATAAATTACAGAAGCACAGTTTTGCAAGCACGAAAGACCACAATTGATAAAGAAGTTGAAAAACTTTCCAGTCTGGTAGATGAATTAAAAGCAATCAGAAAAAATTGGCAAGCTATCTTACATGAATCCAGACTGGTTGCTTAAAATTTAAGCATACCAACTGAGTTTAGATCTTTTCAGGAAAGACATCAACAAAAAGGAAAAGATTTCTTGATGAATCATCAACTGAAGAATCTTTCTCTAATTCAACCCCAGAAGAGATGTTCAAGTGCAAAGTATTTCACATTCTTTTGGACAGTGTCATAGGCAATATGACAACACACAGAGAAAAAAACAAGCCCGCGCTCAGTATATCCCACAATATATCTGGTACCAGCTGCTTGGCAATAAGCCCGCGCTCTGTATATCCCATACTGTATATGGTACCAGCTGTGTGGCAATATGAATGCCCATATATGTATACAAAACAAAAAGACAGTTGTAAGCGCTTATCCTTTACACTGCATATCTGTGTGTGTCTAGCAAAATGAAAACATGAGGTATTAGTTCATATTTTGATCAAAACATTTTAAGCCTGCATCCCAGCGTCAAGGGCACCTCATTATATGCAGGCCCTACACTGACCTATATGCTTTAAGCACCATTAAAATGCAGTTAAAATCAGATGCACTCACCTCCCAGGTATAGGGGTTTACATCTAGCAATGGCTGCCTTGTGAACCACACCCAAATGTGCCTTAAATAGACTTGATGGATAACACAATTTGATACAGGAAAAGCAATAAATTCTTTATTCAGTATTTTATGGCTCTTCCCTGAGGTAGAGGATGAAGAAGTTCGAGAAAAGGCAAACCAGCTTCAAAAAAAATTCTGAAGATAATATTAGCCAAGCTATTTGTGATAAGCTAATTAATATTAAATCAATATATAATTCAAATTTAGGAGAAGATTCTCTTTCACCAATCAAACTCCTAAACAAATTGAAGCACCTGAAGCTTGAACCCCTGTTTCCAAATATTGTTATTGCCTTAAGATTGTTCTGCACCATACCTGTAACAGTGGCTCAAACTGAATGCTCGTTCAGTTGTCTCTCAAGAAAAAAAGGTGTTTTAAGATCAACAATGAATTGTTTAAATGATTTAGGTTTGCTATCAATAGAGGCTAACTTGGCCAGAAATTGCGATTTCTTAAGTATTATCGACTTATTTGCAAATCGTAAAGCTCATAAAGCTCCACTGTAATAGATGCAGATATTATAATTCAGTGCTGTAAAAAGTCTGGGCACCTAGATATTAAGAATTAAAAGGGTATTTTAGACTGTCAATGCTGTCTGCTGTGATTATGTAATGGACAGCACATATGGATAGGTGGTGATTCCCACTACCTATATAATTGTAAACCCTTATACTTTTCCCTGGCACTCAAGGGTGGTGGTTATTACATCAAAAGGTAGTATTTGTAAAGTTGAATATAGATATAAATTAAAGTACAATTTAATTTATATCTTTATTACTTTCCTTTACAGTAGTGTGAGCCTTTTAAGATGTGAAAATATAAGGGGGTTTTTTTTTTTTTTTTTTTAACTATTTATTTTGAAAGATAGCATTGATATACAGACAAGAATCAGCAATTAGTACTTTGCAGGAGTAGAAAAAAATAAAAAAAACAGAACATGGGTGTCACGAGCCGCGGCGGTACTCCCAACTCCCGTCCGTTGCCGAGGCAACGGCCGGACGCCCCGCAGTGTAGCGCCGCGTTCCGGCAACAGGGGACAGCCGGGCACGTGCGCAGAAATACTTAATCTGGCCTTAATTTATTAATTTGCCAGCCCCTGGGTCTGCTTGCAGAGCTAGGCTCTGATTGGTCCACCTGTATATTTAAGGCAGTGAGTTCTGCAAACTCACTGCCGGTTATAGTTCTGTATCCAGTCTGCTAAGCCTGCTCTCTGCCTTGTACCTGTCTATTAGACTTGCTGTTGTTTTCCCGTGTATGACCCTTGGCTTGGATTTGGACTTTGCTTGTGAACCTCGTGACCCTGACCTCTGGCTTGAATACCGACCTCCCTGCCTGCTCGTGACCCCTGACCTCAGCTTGTTTATTGGTACCGTTGTCTGCTGCCGGCCCCTGACCTCTGCTTGGATTCCACTCCGCTTGCCTGGGTTCTCCCCAGCCGGTACACACTTCATGACCCTCCGTCAGTCCGCAGCCCAGTCTGTCCCCACCATCAGGGGCTCCAGTGAACACCTGACTGGCAGAGTAGACTCCAGGTTGTGTTGTGCCGGCTGGAGGGGTTCCTAACAATGGGTAGATCACAATGTAACAGAAAATATTTGAATAGCAAATATCAAAACAACAACAGATTGTCATTGAACAAACAAGTAAACAATTGTTGCCCAGATTACTCAAGATTCTATAACATTTTATAATAGTATAGTGTGGGGGGGGGGGGGTGCACTGGTCGACACCGAAAAAAGAGAAAACATTCTCATTGATTTATTTTTTTTGCCACCGAAAGTTAAAACGGGAGGTAAGTGCCAGTCCCTCCAGGGAGGGAATATTAAGGAGGAGGGCTTCCGATTTAGCAATATTAATCTTATAGCCAGAAAGGCACCCATATTGGTGTAAAATGTTGAAGAGTCCGGGGAGCGACTTCCCTGGCTGCTGGAGAGTCAAAAGGGCATCATCTGCAAAGAGAGAGAAAACCTACTCTCCAGATCCCCTCGTTCGCACACCTCGTATATCCGGACAGGCTCGGATAGAAGCAGCAAGAGGCTCTATAACGAGGGCAAAGATGAGAGGAGACAGTGGACAACCTTGGCGAGTATCGTTGGATATGGTGGCCAAATGCGAACCTGAGAATGTTAGATACGTATAAAAATAGTCAGGTTCTGGGCGCTTGTAAAGGAAAGATATATCAATTTAATATGGATAGGTCCACAATACGCTCCGGCCGGAACGAGACAGCTTAGATGTGTTAAACAATTAACATGCATCAATTGACACTGCCGAAAACAATGATAATGGTAAAAAACACTATAAACTCAGTGTGATTGAAAATATGGTTAGAGTGCACTTGCAAGCTACTAAAATATGAAATGGCAATTGATATGAACCGCAAAAAGGGAATGTAAGGAAATATAATGTCCAGAGTTGTAAAATAAAAATGTTGGTGATGATGAAAAATGCAAGCAAAAATGAAATTGGTAGCCGTTACTCACATGAAGCAGGGATGTCTGGCTGTCTATAATGCAGACAGGCACTTAGTAGCGGTCCCAGATATTTGGAGGAAGCGCAGCCTATCCCTCTTTTTCAACCATTCTGTTATACCCCTAGATTAAGGCTAGCAGCATCCTCCATCCACATTTGTAGGAATGATACATATCATTAGGAATAATAGGCTTGTTAGGGTGGACGATATCTTTTCGAGACAAGAGAGGGTACTAACACCACAAGTCGAGGATGATAATTTTTGTTCCTATTATATCAGATATGAGAAACTTCGCACTTTAGAAACTAAGTATTGGTGGGAATCCACCACCCTCACTAAATACATAGAACACAATATCATTCCCAGAGGCCTTAGAATTAAAAAGGCCCCCACTTTTATCCCAGAGGATAAGGATTTCCTAAACAAATGGAACAGTATATTGGATACATGTTCTCACTCATTGATGAGTCTCATCATTGAAAATAGAACTTCGTCCCTCCTCAAGATTGATGAGGAACTGAACCTCATACGGGAAAAACTTAAACCCATAGAACATCTGGAAGATTTTAAAAATCTAGAAAGTTTGACCTCGACTAAAATCCAAAGCATCGAAGAGGATATTATTGCCCTAAAAAGAAAGAAATTTCAGAGGGATCTCAAAGATCTAGAATATGGTTATCATGTATTACCAACAAATAGAGAATCACATTCTCACATATATGCACAATCTCAAAACAAGAAACTAGTTGCAACACCTAATATACATGGCAGATCCAATCATACACCAAAGAAGAGATCTCACCGATTGAATGTATCTAGATCTCCTCTTATTAGGAATCCACCTAAATATAGAGCCTATAATAGGGTCTACCTTAGGACCACCTCTAGGCACTCCTAGGACCAAACAGGATAGACAGGATATAGCTGCCAAGGAAGGCTTCAAGAGTGGCATTAAGGAAGCGCGGCACCTTTTATCCAAGGACCAGTCAACATTGTTAGACAAACTTAAACACATCGATCCACATCAGGGAGAAATTGAACCTGAAGAACCTGATGCAGATGATTTCATTGAGCATTTTTTAGAACTAGCCCAAGGAATCCAGGATACACCTCCAAGTCCAAAAAGCATCAGAAAGAGAAAGGAAAGATCATCATCACGAGAGGAAAATGAGGAGGATCTAAGGTCAGTAGAGAGAGAAGGAGCAAGGCCCAAAACCAAAATACAGAAAAATCTACGGAATGCAATACAGAGCCCAATATAGGAGCTAGAGGTATATTTAATCTGAGTAGTCAAACACTAACCAAACCTCAAATGGATCTACTAAGTAAAGGCCTTAAATTTGCCCCCAATAGACCACTCAACAAGTTTGAGACTTATATAGACTTGCATAAATTCATCAGAAATCTCACACTAAAGAAGTTTTTCCTTGCCCATCCATCTGTTTCAGGAACTAATCTGTCTAACAAAGATGACATTTCCACTTTATATCATCACACTCAACTAAAACCTAAGTCTACCTTCTTTCCCACACACTGCAAGGGTCCATATTTAGAGACCTTCCAGAAGTTAGTGGAGAATGATCTTGACAAACTCAACATTCAGCCAAGGAACAGAATTTACAATATCACCAAACCGGAAAGAGGAGCTCTAAAAGATCTACAATCCAACAAAAATCTGGTTATCAAACCAGCAGATAAGGGGGGTGGAATTACCCTCCTGGATCAATCTTCATATCTTTTGGAGATAGAGAGCCAGCTAAACGATACCTCCACTTATAGAAAATTATTGGGGGATCCCACTCAGAAGTATAAAGCAGAACTCACTGTACTTCTCAATAGAGCTCTCCAACAAGGTATTTTGACCAAAGCAGAACATCAGTTTCTAAGCACTCAACATCCACGACTACCGGTTATATACTGTATACCCAAAATCCACAAATCCATCACTCACCCACCTGGCCGACCAATCATATCTGGGATTGATTCACTTACTACACACCTCTCTAGTTACATTGACACTTTTTTACAACCCGCAGTTATCACACAGAGGAGTTACCTCCGTGATACTGGTCATGTCTTACAGATTTTACAAAATATAATTTGGCAAACTGGATATTTACTTATGACATGTGACGTCTGTTCACTCTATACCATCATTGACCATGAGACAGGCTGTGAGCATGTCCAGCACATTCTCACAACAGAAACAAGTATCCCGACTGATCAGATACAGTTTATCATGCAAGCTATTGAATTTACATTACATCACAACTATTTTTGGTTCAATGGAGGATACTATGAGCAGGTTCGTGGGACTGCGATGGGCGCGAAGTTCGCGCCCAGTTACGCGAACCTGTTCATGGCCCATTGGGAAAATCTTACCATTTGGCATAACAACCCATATAGTTCACACATTCTTGGATGGTACAGATACATAGACGATGTGCTATGTATATGGACCGGTAATGTGGACACACTCCAAGAATTTCTTAAATATCTAAATACGAACGATCTCAACCTCAAATTTACCGCTCAGTTTAGTGATACCAGAGTTGAGTTTTTAGATTTGGACATTTCTATCGTCGACAATTGTATACAAACTAAAACTTATCTGAAACCTGTAGATTGTAATTCGTACATCCCAGCATCTAGTGGACATTTGAAGAGATGGCTCACTAATATACCAAAAGGACAGTTCTCTCGAATCAGACGGAATTGCTCTAATCTGGCACTATATGAGGAACAATCTGAGGTTTTGAAGACTAGATTCCTTGAAAGAGTGTATAATGATGTTGAAATACATAAAGCATTCAAACAAGTTAGAGACACGGACAGAGCTACCTTACTTCCATCAAAAGTAAATAAGGACATTTCAAATCCTTTACCACCGGCCCTCAACACAAAATACAATTCCAATCATAAAGAACTTGAAAGAATTGTAAGGAAGCATTGGCACATATTACGCATGGATGAGCATCTGAAGGACATCCTTCCCGGACATCCAAGGATCATTTATAGAAAATCAGATTCGCTTAACACTAAGCTCGTCAAGTGCTGCATTCCAAAAACAACTGCAGAAAAATGCCAACAGATTTGGCTGGAAGAGAAAAGTGGGGGCTTTTATTATTGCAATAGGTGCCATGCTTGCAAAACTATTAATCATAAGGGAACAAAGCCCATCACCAACTTCCACTCTCATACCACAGGTGACTCCTTTCAGATCAAAACCAAAATCACCTGTGATACTATGGGTGTGGTTTATCTGTTGGAGTGCCCGTGTGGACTACAATATGTAGGGCGTACTATCTGGAAACTTCATGTTAGAATTTCAGAGCACCTTCGCAACATCACCAATCAGTTAGATAATCATACCGTATCATCTCATTTTCTTAAACATCATAACCACGACCACACTAAACTTCCGTTTTTAGGAATATGTAAAGTTCATAAACCTTGGAGAGGTGGAGATCTCATTTCCCTCATTTCAAAAGAAGAGGCGAGATGGATTTTTAATCTTAAAACCCTGATCCCAAAAGGATTGAATGTGGATTTTGACCTGGGTTATTTTCTCCACTCATAATGTATCCACTATATTTGTCCTTATACACATTGATACAATGGGAATAATATGCCAGCTATACCATATTCCCACTTTATTTTTATTTTTATACTTATACTTATTTTTATTTTTATTTTCATTTTTATAATTTTTTTTTTTTTATATATTTTTTTTTTTTTTATTATTATTTTTTTTTTTTATTATTTTTTTTTATTTTTTTATTATTATTATTTTTTTTTTTTTATTTATTTTTATTTTTATTTTTATTTATTTTTGTTCATTTCATATATATACCATGTACATCACCAATTAATATTTATGCAACCAGATCTATTTATATATATTTTTCTATATATGTTCAAACATGCTCTTTTTTGTTTTGCAACTAGTGCACTATCGTTTTCTTTTGTTTTTTTCCATCATGCCTGTTGGATTGTTGTGCAATCACCAGTACTCAGATTTATTCACTAATTACTTAATTACTCCATTGCCTCTTGGCTGATTGGCACATCCGGATCTCTTTAAAAACTGGCTAGGAAGACCAGTTGGACATTACTATCCCTGAGGAAGCCCACTGGCCATTGCCACCGGGCGAAACGCATTGGTTACTGTCCCTCAACTCAGTTTTATTCAACTTACTAGCATGCTAGCATCTTACATTACCATATACAGACATCCACATCGGAGACCAGCCTGTAGCGTGTATGCGCTCATCCGTAGCGGCACTACCGCTTCCCCTGTTTAGCCTCAACTTTATGAGAAAGAGAGAGACTACGTTGGGGATTAGGAGGACTACATTTGGATCATCACCACCTATATTCTGCTGGGTACCTGTCCATTATTGGAGGCATTTTGATATCCATACATTTAATCTCAACACGAAGATATCCCGCAGCGTGCACACGCTATTTGAGCGGGATCATTTTTTCTTTCAACAAGAAGGAGAGGATTTCCCTTTAGGAACTAGAAGAACTTTCTTCCTCATTCTTGTTTTAAAAATTGGCATTCTGCTGGGTGCTTTTTATCATTGAAATCAACGTTATATCTAACCTCATCAGCACAGACTCTGGGACCGCTACTAAGTGCCTGTCTGCATTATAGACAGCCAGACATCCCTGCTTCATGTGAGTAACGGCTACCAATTTCATTTTTGCTTGCATTTTTCATCATCACCAACATTTTTATTTTACAACTCTGGACATTATATTTCCTTACATTCCCTTTTTGCGGTTCATATCAATTGCCATTTCATATTTTAGTAGCTTGCAAGTGCACTCTAACCATATTTTCAATCACACTGAGTTTATAGTGTTTTTTACCATTATCATTGTTTTCGGCAGTGTCAATTGATGCATGTTAATTGTTTAACACATCTAAGCTGTCTCGTTCCGGCCGGAGCGTATTGTGGACCTATCCATATTAAATTGATATATCTTTCCTTTACAAGCGCCCAGAACCTGACTATTTTTATATGTATCGTTGGATATGGTAATAAGGTCAGAAGGAGAGACGCTGATCATGACTCTTGCAGAGGGTCGAGAATACAAGGCTTGAATACCAGTAAGGAGGCTACCCGAGATTCCAAACGCAGATAAGGCTCGGGACATAAAGCTCCAGGAGATCCTGTCAAAAGCCTTCTTGGCGTCAAGGGAGAGAATAATAGCCGGAGCCCTCCTGGTATTAATGATATAAATTAGATCAACGACAAGAGAGGGAAGGACCGAATTTAATCTAGTAGCCAAAATTTTTGCATATAATTTAACATCTCTATTAAGCAGGGAGATAGGGCGATAACTAACGCAGTCATGAACATCTTTACCCTCTTTATGAATAACGGAGATCCAAGCCTCCAAAGAATTCCTGGACCAAGAATCCCCGGTCAGGATTGAGTTGAAGAGAGTGTGCAAACGAGGGACCAGAAGCCCAGCAAACCTCTTATAATAGACAGCAGTGAAGCCGTCAGGCCCCGGAGCCTTTCCTGATTTCTGGGACTTTATGGTCTGTTCAATCTCATCTCTAGTAATCTTAACCCCTAGGAGAGAGTTTCGGAAGCTTAGCAGAAGAAAGAAAAGAATCAATCAACTGCGAGTGTTATTGGGAGACTAAGGGATCAGAGGGCTGGGGAAGGTTGCAAAGTTTAGTATAGTAGGATTGGAAGGCAGCACGTATCCGCTGAGGGTCATAATGTAAAACTCCATCAGAGTCCCTGATACCCAGGAGATTCCGGGCCGCCCTTTTCATAAAAGCACTGATTGAGCCACTTCAGTTTATTAGCAACCTGGTGGGATAATAAGAGATTTAGTTCACCCCGAACAGAAGCAATTTCCTGGAGAACTAGGGGATCAGGATTCAATTTGTGACCTTGCTCTAGAGCTCTCAACGAGTCCGTCAGTTGAATAGTTTTAGCCAGACGAAATCGCTTAGTCTGAGATGCCAGAGCAATAAGATGACCCCGTATTACCACCTTATGAGCATCCCAAAGAGTCATAGGAGAAATATCAGGGGTGGCGTTCGTCACAAAGTATTCAGAGAGAAGAGAATGAAGGTGAATAATAGTTTCTTTATCATGCAGGAGTGATTTGTTAATTCTCCAGGTTGGTTTAGGAGGGCGGTGGGCAAGTGAGGTAAGTACAGCTGAAACAGGGGCATGGTCCGACCAAGTAACAGGAAAAATCTGGGAAGAGCTAAGTTTAAGAGTGAGATCGTGGCTGAGCAGGATCATATCAATCCTGGAGTAAGTACTATGGGGAGAAGAGAAGAAGATATAGTCCATGGCCAAGGGGTCTAGTACTCTCCATGAATCATATAAGTTATGGAGTTTCAGGAAAACCTGTAAGGCAGCAGTATTGTGGACATCTCTCCTCAGGGGAGAAGAGGAGGAGGCTGAGGAACGATTTATAGTCGGGGCCAAGACAGCATTGAAATCACCAGCGACAATAAGTTCACCCTGACGAACACGCGCTAGCAAAGAACCCAATTTTTTAAAGAATTTATGCTGACCAGTGTTGGGTGCATAGCGGTTCACTAGAGTGCAGTGGAGATTATTTAAAGTGCCTATGAGGATCAGGAATCTACCTTCTTTATCCTTATGACAGTCGCAAAGTTCGAAAATTAAATGCCGCGCAAACAAGATTGCTACACCCTGCTTTTTCTGCCTATGGTCACATGCATGATATGCCAGGTGGAATTTTCTGGAACGAAGCTCAGGGTGGAGATGGTTGACAAAATGTGTTTCTTGTAGGAATATCAAGTCTCCTTTAAGAGACTTGAGAGATGAATGGAGCTTAGCCCGTTTCAGAGGGGAGTTGAGGCCCATGACATTGTAGGAGATAAGGTTAAGGGTCATAGGTAAGTCAATGTGAGGAGCGCTAGAGACCAGAAGAGGAAAGAGATGTTAAAGAAGAGAAGAAAGAAAGAAAAATGTACAGGGAATGACAAGGTAAGTGACGACCAGTGAGGAGAGGGAGGGGAGGACCAAAGGTTAAGAGTACAAAGGGACCGACATAGCGGACAAAAGTCCACTTTTCGCAAATGCTGGTAAAGGATAGGACATGATGGACAAGCCATCAGGGGGACCAGCAGAGAGCCCTAGGCAAGGTATTGTTTTATGATGGCTCCTAACTTATCCAGAGTCTTGTTCACCATTGTTATATGTATAGTTTATTGGTCATGCCAACTGTAATTTTGTTATGAACCAAATTTGTTTGATAAAGTGTTTTGATATTTACAAACTTTAAAAAAATCTTGATGCAAAACCATCTCTTACTACTGCAGAGGGAGGTGTAATGTGTAAAATACAGAAATAAGGGGGGCGTGGCCTGGACGAGCATGGAGTAGCAAGCACAGTTACGAGCTCTCCATCCCAGATATCCTGTTGATCTCCGTTATAGTGGAAAAAAGAAACTTTTGGACCCAAAACTGTGCATCCAAATAGTTGCTGTACATAGTGTACCTGTTTTGATAGTGCTCTTGCCATTTTACCCGAGACTGGGAGAGAAAGAGTTGAGCATCTGGGTAGAGGAATACTACAGGCAGTCTGTGGCAGTTTGTGGCAGTTGATGACTGCTGGGACATAGCGCCTCTGTAATACCACATACTGGCCTAGGTGAACACAGCCTGTGATATCCATCTGATACAGGTACATTTATATCCTTGTACAAGTGAGGAGTAACTGAATTGGGCTCTGGACTTATTTGATTATCATTATCAGTGTTGTTGGAGGAGATATACCTTTCTCTGTGAAGATAACTGGCTGCAATGCACTGCTAGCAATACAATCTGAGCTGTACACCTATATGTAATTAAAGCTATACAGGTTACAGGGTTGCACATAAGCTTATAGGATAAATATCATCCCATCTTTCCTGTGAAATTATGGGCAAACATAACCAGTCCACCGCAGCGGGAAAATTGGACCGCTTTGCTCGCTCCTCCACTACAGCCTCTGGTTCAGGAGATGCATCACATCCCGTTACCCCTCCTTTGTCGGCTCCACTGGCGGACCCTGAAGTTACATTACAGCAGGTCCTGCAGGCCATTGTGGCATCTGAAAAGCGTGTTACTGATAAAATAGGAGAGGTGCAGGTGGACCTCTCTCTTCTCCGGCAAGATGTGCAAAAAATCAGGGAGAGAGTGGGTGAAGTGGAGATACGTGTGTCTACATTGGAGGACACTTCTGCACCAGTTGCGGGCCGGTTGGAGAGTCTGGAGTCGCAAGCCTCTCTGTTTAAACAAAAGCTTACGGATATGGAGGGGCGTTTGCGTCGCAGCAACATTCGGTTGGTTGGATTGCCCGAGAAGGCAGAAGGTGTCTCCCCAGAATCCTTCTTGGAAAAGTGGTTAATCCAATTGTTTGGTACAGATTCATTTACAGCCCAATTCGCAGTGGAGCTGGCTCACTGTATTCCAACTCAAGCACCCCTTCCTGGAGCCCCCCCACGCACCTTCATAGCCAAATTGTTGCACTATCGTGACCGAGATACCATTCTACGCTTGGCTAGGCAGAAAGGTTCAGTGGAATACAATGGTCAGCGAGTAGCAATTTATCCTGATTTCGCTCTGGATGTACAAAAGAACAGGGCTCAATTCATTCCGGTGAAGAGAAGATTGAGAGATTTACAGATCCCATATGCCATGATTTTCCATGCCCGGTTGAGAGTGGTTTCAGAGGGCCATACATCCTTTTTTGATACTCCCCGAGAGGCTGCAATTTGGTTGGACCGCCTAGCTGCTGCTGGACGCTGATGCTGGATGAGTACTTTTTTTATGTCTCTCCTGATAGTCCTTTGGACATTGCTGATTTGTCATTGATATTATGCATGGTATTTGCTATACATAATGTAATTTCTCTTCTGTGGTACAAAAAAAAAAAAAAATGTATTTCGCTCAGGTGGGGTCTGTGATTTTCAAACTAATATTGAAAGGTCCACTGTAAAGAAAAAAAAAAAAAATATGTAATGGGCTGGAGAGCCCATGGCTTTAAGGCCGTTCTTTTCCTCTCTTGTCTCAATTCGCCCCTTTTCCTTCCTTCCTTTTCCTTCCTCTATCTTCTGGTATTTTGCGGGTTGGCGGGTGACCTTTTTTGGTAGTGTGCTGGCCTGCTGAATATCTTAAGGTAATTTTAGTTAGGGTTTAAGGTATACTTAAGTTGGGTGGAGTATACAGGGTGGGGGTATGGGTTTAGTATTAAAGTTATTTAAGTTGTGGGTAGTTTTAATGTTATCGCAAATATATAGACAAGGATTATATGTGCTTATAAGTATGTCAATGTATGCTCTGCAGGGGTGTGGGATGCGGGGTAGTGAGATAAGAGGGACTACTATTATATGTATTCTGGTACATCTGATAAGGAGCTGAAAATTCTCTCCTGGAATGTGCGGGGCCTAAATAATGCTGTGAAACGTTCTCTTGTACTAAGACAAATTAGAAAAAATGATCCTGATATTGTTTGTCTATTGGAGACTCACTTACACGGTGATAGAATGCTCGCCCTTAAAAAAGCATGGGTATGTAGGGCATACCACTCTACTTACACGACTAATTCTCGAGGGGTCTCTATATTGGTACATAAACGTCTCTGCTTCTCCTTGGAAAAAATTCAAGTGGATGCAGGGGGAAGGTTTGTACTGATGAAGGCTGTCATTAATTGGGTTCCGGTGATTCTGTTAGATGTATATATACCCCCACCGTATAATGGTGAGGTGTTAAGGAAATGTGGAGAATTCATGGCATTGTTCCCAGAGGTTCCAGCCATTTGTATAAGGGATTTTAATAATGTGATAAATGGAGAGGTGGACAGATGGCGAGAGAAAAATGCTGTAGTTGGCAACTCTAAGTCGGCTTTTTCTGCTCTGGTTGAGGAAATGGGGTTAGTAGATGTATGACGTTTGAGGCACTCAGAAGATGTCCAATTCTCCTGCTTTTCTACATCATATAATGCATTTTCAAGAATTGATCTGGCTCTGCTGTCACACTCTCTGGTACCGCTGGTAAGGAGCGTGGAATATAGGGCTAGGGGAATTTCTGACCACTCGCCCCTCTGCCTATCTATTGATTTTGCAATTGATAGAGGCCAGTCCTTTTGGAAATTAAATCCCTTCTGGCTCTCCTTGATGGGTACAGGAGCGACCTTGGTGACACAGTGGGAAGGCTTCTTTGTAGATAATCTGGTAACAGCAAGGCCACCTATAGTTTGGGACGCTTCTAAGGGGGACATTAATTGCTGGCATAGCTGAAATTAAAAATTCGTCCAGACAAAAAGAACAGATATTAGAGAAAAAGTGTAAATCCTTAGAAGCACAATACATTGCGGACAAAACTGAGGTTGCAAGGGGAACATGGCAGTTGGCCCAGAGAGAGTGGGTAGAGTATGTATTTGAGAAATCCAAATGTAAATTTCTGTTTTCTAAGCATGTACGATATGCAGAGGGCGATAGAAATGGTAGCTTCCTGGCTTATCTGACAAGGGCGGAGAGGGCAGATGCAGCAGTACCGGTTATCTGTGATGACAGTGGGGTTAAGAAGTATCTGATGCCTGATATTGTTGAGGTATTTCATAAATATTACACGAATACATATAAGTCACAGGTCAGATATGACATGGATACGTTACAGCAGTATTTGAATGGTATCTCCCTTCCTGTCCTCTCCGATGATAGTAGGGAGTTTTTGGACTCACCCTTTACTCTTGAAGAGATTGATATAGCTATTATGTCATTCCCTAATGGTAAAGCCCCTGGAGTAGATGGAATCCTAATTGAATTATATAAAAAACACCGGCCCTTTTTTGTGTCTAGGTTGTTGGATACATTCAGCGAGCTGGGTGAGATTGGCGCTCTTTCCCCTTCAATGGCAGAGGCAATAGTGGTGGTGCTGCCTAAGTCAGGGAAAGATTTGTTGTACCGTGAGTCCTACCGCCCGATTTCACTTTTGTCAAATGATGTTAAGATTCTAGCAAAATTACTGGCTTTGAGGTTAAGTAGAGTGGTGCTGGAATTAATTCATCCGGATCAGACGGGATTTATGCCGGGCAAGTCCATGTCTATCAATCTTAGAAGGCTGTATACTCTCCTGCAGGTGCGGTCACCCTCTTCTGAGAGCGAAGTTGTGGTGTCCTTGGACGCAGCCAAGGCGTTTGACTCGGTGGAGTGGCCATACCTGTGGGAGGTATTGTCCCGATTTGGAGTGGGCCCGGAATTTATAAAATGGGTTAAACTTTTGTATTCACATCCAGTGGCGTGGGTCTGTGTCAATGGGCATCTTTCTCAACAATTTCAATTAGAGCGGGGTACTAGACAGGGATGCCCGTTGTCTCCGGCCCTGTTTGCATTAGCAATAGAGCCGCTGGCCTTTAAGATCCGGCATGATAGAGAAATTGTGGGACTTAGATCAGAGCACAGAGAGGATAAGGTAGCATTATATGCAGATGATATGCTGTTGTTCCTTTCAGATCACGACACTTCCCTAAAACATTTGCTGCGGGTGGTTGATGGATTTGGTTTTTTTTCCGGCCTAAAAATTAATTGGGATAAATCTAGCATGTTCCCTCTGGGATGGGAGTGTCCCGTGACAATGCCAGAAGGCTTACAGTTAAAATGGGCATCGAAATTCAAATACTTGGGAATATGGATCTCTAATACCCCCGCTGAATATGTAGAACTTAATTTGCGGCCCCAGATCAAATACATTAAAGAAAAAACTCATGTATGGAAGAAGCTCCCACTTTCTGTCTCCGGTAGGATAAATTTAATTAAGATGATGGTGCAGCCAAAGTTTTTATATATACTCCAGCAGTCACCTGTATATATTCCACCCTCCATTTTCCGATGCATTGATAGCTATTTGATTTCATTGGTTTGGGGAGGGGGAAGGGCTAAGGTCAAGCTCAGCTCGCTGTATAGATCCAGATCTTCTGGTGGATTTGCACTTCCTAACTTGAAATTATATTATTTTGCCTCTCAATTGGTCCACCTTAAGGCATGGGTTTCGGACCCCGATTACCATGAGCTACATTGGGTGTTGGTACACCAATTTAATTCTAATCACACTCCCTTACAGTCACTACTGGCGGGGCGGCTTGCTATGCGGGCTCCTCCGCTCCTGATTCAGGCAGTTAAGATTTGGACAATCTGTAATAAAATAATGAAACAAACTGACATTGATCCATATACTCCTATCTGGGGGGCAAAGAAATTTGAGAAGTTGAATACAGTGAAGAGGGCCAGGGAGTGGTCTCGGTTGGGTGTGGTGTCGGTAGGTCAGCTTTATGATACAAATGTACTTAAATCCTTCGAACAGTTGGTTGGGGAATTCTCTGTACCCAGAACAATGTTTTATTCTTACCTTCAGTTACGACACGCCCTAAACACACAATTTAAAGGGAAGACTTTGGTGTTTGGGGTGGATCCACTGAGGAAACAATTACAGGCCTTGGGTTATAGAGTTCTGATCTCTCGAATGTATTCATGTCTTCTGTATGAATCCACTGCAGATGATTTGGATGGTTTGAGGAATCAGTGGGAAATAGATATTGGCCCTTTATCAGACAAGGAGTGGGAAATGGTTACAGACAGTACTAAAGGTTATACTTCATCATTAAAATTTCAACAAATACAGGTGTTTATCTTACACAGGGCCTACTTTACCCCTATTAGATTGGCAAAATTTCGCCCGAATGCTACCCCTAACTGTCCGAAATGCAATTCGATCAATGCTAACTTTTGGCACCTTCTATGGGAGTGTTCATGTATACAAATCTTCTGGCGAAGGATCAGGAGATGTATTCAGGTTACTGGAATTGAAGTGTCTCTTAGTTCACCGGCCACTTGTCTCTTTGGGCTCCGATTGAAGGAGAAAGTTAATAAACTGACAAAAATGTACATTTCACAGTTATTGATGTTGGCTAAGGTCTGTATAGCGAGGCTGTGGTTGGCCCCGACGAGTCCCACGGTTAAAAATTGGAAGGCACTGGTCAATACCACCATAAGGCACGAGAGATTTGTTTATAGTAGCAGACAGGCTCTGAAGGAATTTGAGAATATATGGTACAGATGGTTACAGTCTCCATTCTATCCTATGTCATCTAGTACAGATGCTTTATCTACTTAAATGTATGGCTACCGCAGTTGTTATAATAAGTATCTAAGTCCATGTAATAAACCCTGCATGTGTAACATACTTATGTATAAGCATTTACGATGTATGATCCTGAATGAATATAGCACATTTATTATTATTATGCTTTAATGTAATCTTGTAAATTCCGTCATTTAATTCCGATATGTATGCGATTGTTTTTCTTTTTGTTGTTTAGTATGTTTATATCTTAAAAAATTTCAATAAAAATACTGGATTTAAAAAAAATACAGAAATAAAGTACTTAGGAAAAATAAACTGTAATTTTAACTTCTGGGTAAATCACTTTAATATTGCAGTCTCTGGGCCTGATTCATCAAGCCAAGCAAAGCAAAAAAAAAGGTGAAAATTTGCTCTTGGACAAACCATGCAAGGGGTACAAATTAGTTTATTTGGCATGTAAGGAAAATACTGTCTGTTTTTTCATGTAGCACACAAAAAGCTTAATTTTTACACTGAAATTTAAAGTTGATCTAGGACATGCCCTATTGCAACTATAAATCTGTCCCCACATTTAAAATTTACCTTCTCCTCCAATGCAACATAGTTTTGTCAATGTGCAAATTTATTGTTTTTTTTATACTTTGCTTTACTTAATGAAGCAGACTCTCTGTGATCAGTGTTTCATTGAAACAAAAAATATAATTTTGTATTGTAACTAACATGTTCCTAACCTACCTCCTAATATATTTTATGTTGCTTTACCTGTCAGATGTAATGGCAGTTTTGAAAATGTACATTGTATGTTGGTTTGTCTTTATACTTTATCATCTCAATGTGTAACTGGGGTTATGACACTTACACATGGTTGGAGATGTCTATATGGCCGAGATATTTACAGTAGCACTGATTTATTATTTATTTTATTTTTGTCACCTAAATTATTTTGATATTTATGTTTACAGTTTTAACAGGCCAAAGTTAAGTTTCTCTATCTTTCTGTAACAAAATGTATGTTGTTTTTTATTTATTTGTTCTTTACATCAGAAATGTATGAAATAAAGATGTTTTGTTTATATTTGTCTTTTTCATTATAACATCTACATGTCTTACACTGAAAATGATGTTTTTAGGTCACTGTCCCGCTGTCCTGAAAGTCAGGACTGCTGGGACATATGTCATGCTTTGACGAGCGGGCGCTGCACACTTCTGCCAGGGGGTCGCCCTGCCATAATGACAAAATGACAAACCAGCCCCAGGCTATTCAGCAGGGGCTGGATTTCCTAGGGAGCGGGGTCCACCCAAAAAATGTGCGGGCACCCCCTCTAGGAATACCCAGCCCCGTGTTGAAAGCATTAGTGCTCTTCCCACACCCCTGGGCGGTGGGTGTGGGGTAATAAAGTGTGGAAAAAGAAGAAAAATGTTGAAAACACTATTTTAATTTGGGAAACTACAAGTCCCAGCTAGCCTGGGCTGCCATTAACAGTTTGGGCATGCTGGTGCTTGTACAATTTACAACGATTGCCCTTTTCGTGCTGAACAGAATGATTTGGCGCACAATACGTTCAAAGTCGGCAGATACATGCCTTGATGAATTAGACACATAGGGTCTAATTCATTAAGGAAATCAAAGTAAAAAAAAAAAAAGGAGTAAATTTGCCCCTGGATAAACCATGTTACAATGCAAGGAGTGCAAATTAGTTTATTATTTTGCACATAAGGAAAATACTGGCTGTTTTTTCATGTAGCACACAAAGACTTGATAGCTTTATTTTGACACTGTCGTTTACATTTGATCTAGGACATGTCACGTCCCAACTATAAATCTTTCCCCACATTATAAATTTACCTCCCCCTTCAATGCAACATGGTTTCCTTAATGAATTAGGTCCACTAAGTTTTCAACAATTGCATTGCAGTACTAACGATCAAAGAACTATACATAAGTAAAATATCCCCCTTTTCAGAGAAGCAATCCTAACTCTGATAAACCTTTAATAATGAGTAAGCCTCAGCAAATACATCTGCAAAAAAGCTTAATTTTTGCTCTTACTCTAACTAACAAGTGATGAGATCTAATTAATTAATTACAGCGTGTCATCCTATTGTGAATTGCTAACTTTTGTAATTTCGCTTTGCTATATCTGGGCTAAATGGAACTAGTCTACCTGCATGTGCTTACTAATATTTCTCTAGTTATCCATGACACTGAATATTCATACCTTATAGTAAAGTAGGCTCTCATTGGACAAGATGCATTCAGCTAAATGCAGACACATGTTTTGTTGAGACCCGCTTTTTCAAGACAAGCCAAATATGTAGGGGCAGGATTTTTGAACTACTTCTCTTCAATAATAGGCTAGTTTATCTGCTTATCCTATTGGTTACTGTCACGGTTGGCTAAAGGAAATTGATCCCTAGGCTCTGCTGAACATGGCTAGGCCCACCCACGGGCGCAGAGTCTAACAGACAGGTGGTTTTCACCAGGAACCCCCGCAAGGAGGTATGGTCTTGGCTGCACCAAATCTGCAGGTCGTGGTCCCGTGAGTGAGTGTAGAGCAGAACGATGTGGGGGAGCCAGGTGAAGTGGATGCAGACGATGGAGTCCACAGACGAGTGGTATAAATACAGGCACAACAATGATATAGGCTGATGGTCAGCAGCCAATGAGTCACTAGGAGAATAGGTGCTCTGTGGTATACAATGAGAGGACAGAGGCTGTCACCAGGGCCGCCGAGAGAAGGGGGAGGGGGTACTAATTACCCAGGCCCGGGCATGCCATGGGGCCCGGCCCAGGCCCTTGCGCCAAAGTCCCTCCTCACTGCTCCATTCAGACTGAATGCCGTGTGACGTCATCATGTCACGCCCGGCATTCAGTCTGAATGGAGCAGAGAGGACCAAGAGAGAAGAGGGAAGAAAAGGAAAAGGTAAGTGAAGGGAAGAAAACAGGGGGGCATGGCACAGAGGGGTTAAAAAACAGGAGGGGGCATGACACAGAGGGGTTAAAAAACGAGGGGGGGCATGGCACAAAGGGGTTAAAAAATGAGGGGGGGCAGCACGGCACAGAGTGGTTAAAAAACGGGGGGGGGACATGACACAGAGGGGTTAAAAAACAGGGGGGGGGAGGCATGGCACAGAGGGGTTAAAAACAAGGCGGGGGCATGGCACAAAGGGGTTAAAAAATGGGGGGGACATGGCACAGTGGGGTTAAAAAACAGGGGGGAGCATGTCACAGTGGGGTTAAAAAACAGGGGGGAGCATGTTACAGAGGGGTTAAAAAACGAGGGGGGGCATGACACAGTGGGGTTAAAAAACAGGGGGGAGCATGTCACAGTGGGGTTAAAAAACGGGACGAGCATGTTACAGTGGGGTTAAAAAACAGGGGGGAGCATGTCACAGTGGGGTTAAAAAACGGGACGAGCATGTTACAGTGGGGTTAAAAAACGAGGGGGGGCAGCATGGCACAGAGGGGTTAAAAAATGAGTCACTAGGAGAATAGGTGCTCTGTGGTATACAACGAGAGGACAGAGGCTGTCACCAGGGCCGCCGAGAGAAGGGGGAGGGGGTACTAATTACCCAGGCCCGGGCATGCCATGGGGCCCGGCCCAGGCCCTTGCGCCAACGTCCCTCCTCACTGCTCCATTCAGACTGAATGCCGTGTGACGTCATCATGTCACGCCCGGCATTCAGTCTGAATGGAGCAGAGAGGACCAAGAGAGAAGAGGGAAGAAAAGGAAAAGGTAAGTGAAGGGAAGAAAACAGGGGGGCATGGCACAGAGGGGTTAAAAAACAGGAGGGGGCATGGCACAGAGGGGTTAAAAAACGAGGGGGGGGCATGGCACAAAGGGGTTAAAAAACGAGGGGGGCAGCACGGCACAGAGTGGTTAAAAAACGGGGGGGGGGGACATGACACAGAGGGGTTAAAAAACAGGGGGGGGAGGCATGGCACAGAGGGGTTAAAAACAAGGCGGGGGCATGGCACAAAGGGGTTAAAAAATGGGGGGGACATGGCACAGTGGGGTTAAAAAACAGGGGGGAGCATGTCACAGTGGGGTTAAAAAACAGGGGGGAGCATGTTACAGTGGGGTTAAAAAACGAGGGGGGGCAGCATGGCACAGAGGGTTTAAAAAACAGGGGGGAGCATGTCACAGTGGGGTTAAAAAACAGGGGGGAGCATGTTACAGAGGGGTTAAAAAACGAGGGGGGGCATGACACAGTGGGGTTAAAAAACAGGGGGGAGCATGTCACAGCGGGGTTAAAAAACGAGACGAGCATGTTACAGTGGGGTTAAAAAACAGGGGGGAGCATGTCACAGTGGGGTTAAAAAACGGGACGAGCATGTTACAATGGGGTTAAAAAACGAGGGGGGGCAGCATGGCACAGAGGGGTTAAAAAATGGGGGGAGGGCAGCATGACTGAGGGGTTAAAAACAAGGGGGGGCATGGCACAAAGGGGTTAAAAAATGGGGGGGACATGGCACAGTGGGGTTAAAAAACAGGGGGGAGCATGTCACAGTGGGGTTAAAAAACAGGGGGGAGCATGTTACAATGGGGTTAAAAAATGAGGGGGGGCAGCATGGCACAGAGGGTTTAAAAACAGGGGGGGAGAGCAGCATGACAAAGAGGGGTTAAAAAACAGGGGGGAGCATGTCACAGTGGGGTTAAAAAACAGGGGGGAGCATGTTACAGAGGGGTTAAAAAACGAGGGGGGGCATGACACAGCGGGGTTAAAAAACAGGGGGGAGCATGTCACAGTGGGGTTAAAAAAACGGGACGAGCATGTTACAGTGGGGTTAAAAAACGAGGGGGGGCAGCATGGCACAGAGAGGTTAAAAAATGGGGGGAGGGCAGCATGACTGAGGGGTTAAAAAACGGGGGGGGGGGGGGGGGCGGGGGTGGCTTGGTAGCCATCTTAGGAGGACACGGGACACAGAAGCTCCGTCTACCAAAGTTTAAACCTAGAGCTTTTCGGCTACTTGCCCCTTCTAATAAAGGAGTATTTACGTGGTCTCAGCGCCGGAGCCTTTGCGCTACAGATCGAGACCAATTTCGAGGCTGGGGTCTAGTTGCTTTCCGAGGAAAACAGCATTGTCCCTTACACGCAGGATCGCGCTGGCGGCTGCTGGACACCGGACACAGAGTTCTCCTGAATCCACCTCCTGGAGTGGGAGAGCTGTCTGCCCTGACCTGGTGAGTCTCAAGGGGGCTAGCATGTGAACCCACGTCTGGAGGGCTTAATACTGCGGGGTCCAGCGCTTGAAGGGTTGCAGCCCCGGCGGAGAATTGATTGGCAGGAGCGCCATTTTAATTGTCTCTCGGAACTTCCAGACATCTCTTGCCGGCGCCGGAGCCCTGCATAAGAAGAGGAGCTCTGTGACCTCATCGTGGCGCCCTGTAGCCCTGCGAGGTGGCTGTGGTCCCAGAAATAAGAGGATCCAGGTATTGGGGACTGAATCCAGAAAGATAGCTCTGGAGGTGCAGAGCGCTGTGAGAGCAGAGGGTGAGTGCATTGAGAGCGGCAGCTCTACCTCAGTCCAAACTGAATAATTCACTGTAAACCCCTTGATAAAGGATTGACATCTATTCCATCATAACAAAGTAGTCTGCTGATTACAATATAATAAAAGTTATTCAGTGGCATTAGAAGGTCAAATTCTCTATATAACTCCGTGCAGGAAGAAATCAGCTCTCTATCTCCACCTAGCAGCTGCTTTCCATATTACACTCCTCTGTACTGTACATACTTATTGGAAAATATCTGAAATTAATGACTGTCATCCAGTCCAGTTGTGTTATCCTCTCAAGTGGACGGAGGATGTAAAACGTGCACTATGCAGTAAAAAGGGTCCCGTCTCCATAGACATGGCTGAATAACATGTCCCCCCTGGGGGAAGGGGACTCAGGGTGTCGCAGAACCAGGATTTCTATGTAAAGCAACTTCTGAATGCAAATTGTGAATTAATGATTACACAAGGGGATTAAATGGGGAAGGATAAGAAAACTCCTTTAAAGAAAACTCAAAAGAAATCTAAAGAACCCACGACGCAAGTAGCTTTTCATCAACTCTTTACCAGCAAAGCTTCTCTAGTTGCTACCCCAGACTCACCTCAACCAACCGATTCCAATATGCCGGGGTCATCTCAAGTGTCGCCCTCTAGATCGGTCTCTAAAATACATGACAAAAGTGACCTGGAGGAAATCTTAGCGCATTTAAAAACTTTACCCACTAAATTGGACTTTCAGGCACTTGAAAATAAAATCCAGAAGACCCTTCAGTCTCAATTGGCCTCATTTAAAGCTGACCTCACTCAGGTGGCTGATAGGGTGGTATCGCTGGAGGAAAGCAAGGAGGCGATGGACTCTCGTATTGACAAACTCCAAGATCTTGTGAAGCAAAAGATGCTACTGAATTTCGTAAGAGATTAGATGACATTGATAACAGAGGGAGAAGAAATAATCTTAGGATCAGAGGAATACCGGAAGAGGTACCCCCTCAGGGCATCATAGACGCGCTGACTAAGATTTTGAACGAACTTTTGGAAGCAGACCCAAATGAGCAAATTATATTTGATAGGGCCCATAGAGCCTTGCGGCCAAGAGGTGCACAGTCTGATAAGCCCTGTGACATCATTTGTAGACTTCATTACTATACAGTGAAAGAAGCAATATTAAGAAAAGCTCAAGGTCTCTCAAATCTAGAATTCAATGGTCACGAGATTCAGATATTTCAAGACCTGTCGTGGTTCACCTTACAACAAAGAAGGCTTCTCAAACCCCTCACTGATGAACTCAAGAAATGCTCCATAAGATTCCGTTGGGGATTCCCCTTGAGTATTCAAGTGAACCTAGAGGGTAAAATTTTCGCTCTTCACAATCATTCAGAAATAGATTCATTCTGTGAAAGTCTTAACCTTCCCAAAATATCCATTCCGGATTGGCAGAATCCAGCATCTTTGCTGCCTTCACTCCCTTCAACAAGTCAAAAAGCCTGGCACAAGGTTTCAAGAAATAGAAGGCGATCCCGCCCATCGGACATCCCTGAGGATCAGGAGGGGACTTGAAAAGATGGCCTGTGGTGTTGACGCCACTCTCTACAGTCCATATTCGTTCCATCATCTTTTGGAACTATATATGTGTTGACCTAGATTCCAAGTTGGCTTAATAGAGAAAACTGTCCCCCCCTTTCTCTCTACATTTTCACATGTTCATATATGCATTTTCTATGCACTTAATACTTCTTAGTTTTTAAATACAGTTGCTTCATACGTATTATATAAGCAGGGTTTATTTTCTTTTCCTCTGCTCCTTTATACACACTAATGCCTGGTTGGTGTTGCCCCGACACCCTCCCTTACCCCACTTAACTCCGTCCTGTAAAATTTGTCCAGAGGGCTGGATTTCCTACTCCTCTGGTATATGTGACGGTGTCTCCAAAATCAATCATTACAGATTCTATGTACTTAACTGTAATTGTGATGATTTCCTTGCTTTTTTTTTTTATGTCTTGTTTGTCTCTGTCTTTATCCCTCCTTTCCCCCCTTCCCTTTCCCTCTTTCCTCTCTCCTCAACTTATTGAAGCTCTATTTCAGATTTACTCTGAGGAAAAACAGTCGCCACCCGGTGAAATCATCTACCAGAATCCTGAAAAGCCTGAATCAACGTTCTTCTCTCTGAAAAGATTTGACAATGGATAAGTTAAAGATTATTTCCATGTATGCTAGGGGTTTAAATGTTCCGCAAAAGAGATCCAGCCTACTACACACACTTCATATAGACAGGGTGGATGTAGCTTTTATACAAGAAACCCATTTTAAGAAAGATTTAGCTCCTAAATTTTGTAATCACCATTATCCAACAGGTGTTTTTAATAATTATTCTTCCAGTAAGACGAGAGGAGTAGCGATATTATTTGCTAAACGACTTCGACTAACAGAACTCTCTAAGACCATTCTAGAGGAAGGCAGAGTATTAATGGTTAAAGTTAAGATTTCCAACCAATTATTTACCTTTGTCAACATATATGCACCAAATAGCTCCCAGGCTTCCTTCATAACTAGAGAACTTTGTCCCGAATCGGGGATCAACTTGAGGGTGTGGTGGTGTTGGCTGGAGATTTAAATTGGGCTTTGACTCCTCAAATTGATTCGTCCACTGGTGCCCCTGGGACGTCTTTGAGGGATGCTCGTAGGGTCAGAGGGGGGTTCCATGACCACCAGCTGGCCGATGCCTGGCGTATTTTCCATCCCTCCGATAGGGATTATACCTATTTCTCACATCCTCACTCCTCATACTCCCGGATTGATTATCTTTTTATTAATCACAAGTTTCTTGACTTGGTTGAAAACTCTTGGATTGGGCAAACGACAGACTCCGACCACGCACCGGTCTATATGATTATCAATATGGCTGTTCCCCCTCCCAGACAATGTATATGGAAGTTTAACAAATTACTTTTGCAAGACAACTATTGTAAAGCCCAATTAGAGTCTTCTCTTGATGAGTATATCTCTATAAATGATAATGGGGAGACTTCGAAATTAGTAGTGTGGGAGGCTCACAAATGTTTTATTCGGGGTAAGTGTATACAGCTGGGTACTTTTCTCAAAAAACAGAAAGCAGAGGTTAGAGATGCCCTCCTTTCAGACATTAAAAAATTAGAGACGGGTCACAAACAGTCTCTCTACCCCGAGATTTTAGTGGAGTTACAAAAGAAACGATCTACTCTAAACAAATTGTTGAATGATAGCATGAAACTGGCCTGGAGAAAATGTAGAAATAAATATTTCCAATGGGGTGATAAACCAGGACGTCTTTTGGCAAGAGCTTTACGAGCCCAAAGATCCCTTACTTACATTCATTCGATCCAAGATAATAAGGGAGCTCTGAAACACACAGACAATAATATAGCGGGAGCCTTTCGGAAATACTATTCCCATCTATATAACATCAGGTCCTCCCCTTCAAGTAATGATGAGGACTCTAGGCTACAGAAGATAAACAAATATTTGAGAGCTATTAGTTTCCCCAGGATCTCACATGAAACCAGGGACATGCTTGATTCTCCTTTCACTCTTGAGGAATTGTCAGAGGCCATTAAATCTTCCCCATCAGGGAAAAGTCCTGGCCCAGACGGCTTTTCAATTTCATACTATAAAGCCTTTATGGAAAAGCTTGGCCCCATTCTTCTAAATGCTTTTAACGATGTTTCTAGTGTAAATGGTTTTTCGCCTCAGTCTTTAGAAGCTCACATTACGGTCATCCCTAGGGAAGGGAAAGATCCCGCTTTATGCCCCAGTTATCGCCCGATTTCTTTATTAAATATTGATGTCAAACTATTTGCCAAATTAATCTCTAACCGGTTAAAAGTGCTACTACCTAATTTGATTTCTAACGATCAGGTGGGATTTATCCCTGGAAGAGAGGCAAGAGACAATACAACCAAAATAATTGATCTCATACATGCAGTTTCCGTCTCCTCAGTCCCCACGGTCCTCCTGTCGACAGATGCCGAAAAAGCATTTGACAGGGTGAATTGGTGTTTTATGAGAGGGATATTGGGACATATGGGAATAGGCCCCTCCTGTCTAAGTAAAATTCTAGCCTTATACAGCTGTCCCTCGGCTAAAGTCAGAATAAACGGTATTTTGTCCTACTCCTTTTCTATCTCTAACGGAACTCGTCAGGGCTGCCCATTATCACCTTTGATATTTGTATTATGCATGGAGGCCTTGGCGAGAGCTATTAGGTGTAACCCTGATATTTCGGGTCTGCAGATAGGAAATAAGGAACATCGTTTAGCTCTATTTGCTGATGATTTACTGGCAATAGTCACCAACCCAGTCATTTCTCTCCCTAATCTAATGTCTGAATTTTTAAGGTTTGGCCATCTCTCTAACTTTAAAATTAATTATTCCAAATCTACTGCGCTCAACATATCCGCTCCAGAACATACGATAGCAGGTCTTAAGGGGGCGTTCCCATTTAAATGGCAAGCGTCACACATTCGTTACTTAGGAGTTTCCATTGCAAAAAATAATGAACATCTCTTCCCTCTAAATTACACTCCATTACTGTCTAAAGTTAAAAAAGAATTAGGATCATGGTCTCTTCCGAAGTTTTCTTGGTTTGGCAGAATGGGTATCGTAAAAATGAACATATTACCCAAGGTATTATATATTATGCAAGCACTACCGATTCAGAACACTCTATTTTATATAGACGAAAGCACCAAGGAGGAGTTCAGTTGCCCATGTTTCAAAGCTATCTCCAGGCAGTATATTTAAATAGAATCCTAGAGTGGACCAGAGGAGGAAAGGATAAGCAATGGGTAGAGTTGGAGGATAATTTCAGTGGAAATCATCTAAGTACTCTTCCATGGTTGTCTAAGGTCCCTAAGATGAATCACCCTACAATTGGACCCACTCTGAAGGTGTGGAATAAACTTCGCACCTGGAGTAGTGTGGCGTCATTCCCCTCACCTTTAACCCCTATCGTGTGTAATCCAGATTTTCCTCCTGGCTTGTCCAGAAATTCATTTGAACAGTGGTCTAGAGCTGGGATTATCAGCCTCGGCCAGCTGGTGGTCAAAGGGAAACGTTGTTCCTTTCAGGAGCTCCAGTCTACTTATTCGCTAGCCTCAAACGAGTACTGGAGATATTTTCAGGTGATGGACTATGTTAAGTCAGTGAAGGGCTACAAATCCCTGGTTAGGGACTCTTATCCCTTTGAGGCTCTGTGTCTTTCTAAAAATACTCCCTCCCATACCATTTCAGGTATTTACAAAATCCTAATGAATGAAATATTTCAAGCAGCTCCATCTAACACAGGTCCATGGGAGCGTGATCTAGCACCTTATATATCACAGACCGCGTGGCCCAAGATCTATCAAAACACACATAGTTGCTCTGTGAGTGCCTCGGTTGTGGAAACCCATTACAAACTTCTAACAAGATGGTATAGATGCCCCTCCACACTACATAAATATCATCCTCAGATGTCCTCATTATGCTGGAGATGTAATGGGGCCTTTGGCTCATTGGTGCATATATGGTGGGAATGTCCTCGTATTACTCCCTTTTGGGATGAAGTTATCAGGCTCTCCAGGACCATTGTTGGTCATGAGGTTCCTGAAGATCCGGGTTTTTGGCTTTTATCTCTTTCTAATATTCCCTCATCCAAATACAAGAAATCACTTTTAAAACACTTAAACAATGCAGCTAGAGCAGTTATTCCAATGCACTGGCGATCTCGTTCCCCCCTTCAGTCAAGGATTGGTTCACCAGAGTGGAATTTTATATGTCAATGGATGATATTATTCTTTCTGTAAAAGATAAATACATAGATTTCACAGCCATCTGGTTTAGCTGGGTGGAGTTTAAGGAAACAATAGAATTTAAGACCCTTCTTTGCACCCCAACCTCGAGCGATTGAGGGCTACACATTTAAAAATTTACCCTTTTATTTCTTATATAAGGTGATTTAAATTGGTATACCCTTCACCTATTCAGGGATATGGTTTGACAGTCACCTCCACTCACCACGTGAATATTTGAAAATAAAATGAAGAGTTCCTCATACTCTCCCCCTCCTTCCTGCCCTTTCCTTCTTTCCTCTTGTTTTTCCCCTATTCCTATTCCTTGTCAGCCTCCTTTCTTTTTCTCTTGTTTTTCTGTGTCAAATTCTGTGCATTTTGATTCATTCAAAAAAAAAAAAAAAAAAAAAAAGAGAGAGGAAATAGTTGTTTGCTTGCTTTATTGTAATTGTCGACAGATAGACTTCAATCATCTATACTTTGCATATTTCTCTCTGATAACATATTATATTGTATTAAATGTAACAATATGTAATATTTACCATGGTTCATTGACAATATACATTGTTGTACTTTTCTCTTTCTAATAAATAAAGAATTTATAAGAAAAACAAAAAACGGGGGGGCGGGGGGGGGGGAGACATGGCACAGAGGAGTTAAAAAATGAAGGGGGGGCATGGCACAGAGGGGTTAAAAAATGGGAGGGGCATGGCACAGTGGGGTTAAAAAACAGAGGGGAGCATGTCACAGTGGGGTTAAAAAACAGGGTGGAGCATGGCACTTGGGGGTTAAAAAATGGGGGGGGGCATGGCACAGTGGGGTTAAAAAACGTGGCAGCATGGCACAGTGGGGTTAAAAAACAGGGGGGGAGCATGTCACAGTGGGGTTAAAAAACAGGGGGCAGCATGGCACAGTGGGGTTAAAAATCGGGGGGCAGCATGGCACAGTGGGGTTAAAAATGAGGGGGGCATGGCACAGAGGGGTTAAAAAACGAGGGGGGGCAGCAAGGCGCAGAGGGGTTAAAAAACGGGGGGAGGGGGGCATGACACAGAGGGGTTAAAAAACGGGGCAGCATGGCATAGTGGGGTTAAAAAACAGGGGGGAGCATGGCACAGGGGGGTTAAAAAATGGGGGGCAGCATGGCACAGGGGGGTTAGAAAACGGGTGGGGCATGGCACAGTGGGGTTAAAAAACAGGGCAGCGTGGCACAGTGGGGTTAAAAAACAGGGGGGGAGCATGTCACAGTGGGGTTAAAAAAAAAGGGGGCAGCATGGCACAGTGGGGTTAAAAAACGGGGGGTAGCATGGCACAGTGGGTTTAAAAAACAGAGGGGAGCATGGCACAGGGGGGTTAGAAAACGGGTGGGGCATGGCGCAGTGGGGTTAAAAAACAGGGCAGTGTGGCACAGTGGGGTTAAAAAACAGGGGGGAGCATGTCACAGTGGGGTTAAAAAAAAAGGGGCAGCATGGCACAGTGGAGTTAAAAAATGGGGAGCAGCATGGGCACAGTGGGGTTAAAAAGAGGTGGAGGCATGGCACAGTGGGATTGAAAAAGGGGGGAGCAGCATAGTATAGTGTGATGAAGGGGAGCCAGGTGAAGGGAGCAAAAGTAG
Source organism: Mixophyes fleayi (assembly GCF_038048845.1). NCBI lineage: Eukaryota > Metazoa > Chordata > Amphibia > Anura > Limnodynastidae > Mixophyes > Mixophyes fleayi. The sequence continues at coordinate 252,644,075 of NC_134404.1, read as the reverse complement.
CATGGAGGGCGCAGTGTGATCATAAGGCATGGCGATGATGAAGGGGAACATTATTGTAATGTTTGAGCTGGAGAAAGGCCTAATTATTAATCGTGGGTGGTATTGATTTAACGCCAGGGTTGTTTGCAAAAAATGGCTACATTTAGATAATTCCAAATAGGGCCACCAGCATTCCAGGATCCAGACAAGCCGCAACTAAAGAAACATGCAGTCACAGGTGGAGAAAGTGAGAAGAACAGGTAGGAGAGAGCAGGACAGTATGTGAAATATTGTGATTCTAGTAGGGACAATGCCAATTTTTGGTGAGTGTTCTGCCCAATGTATACTACACTGTGGTGCTAGATGTCCTGAAAGTCAGGAGTGCTTGGACATATGTGACGCTCCGGCGAATTGAGAGCCTAGTGATTTTGATGTGTTAGCAACGCCCCAATGGCGCATTTGCCAGGCCCCCAAATGCATGACCACAGGTCAGATTTTTTTTTTAGCATATTCCACTATAAGGGGGGCCCCATGAATTTATTTTCCCGGGGCCCTGAATGCCTCTTGGCAGCCCTGGCTGTCACTACAAAGTACTCTGGAGATGGTAATGGAAGTACTGGAGCAGCGATAGTTCAACACGGCCAGATACTGAGAGCAGACTGGAGTAGCGGAGGTAACCCGTGGTAACAGCTGATGAGTCACAGAGAGAGTAGCGGCTCTGAGCGGTAGTGATGAGAGAACTTGAGCTGTCACAATAGAGTATACTGAAGATGGTAACAGAGGTACTGGAACAGCGATAGTTCAATACGGCCCGCAGGCTGAGGCAAACTGGAGTAGTGGAGGTAACTCGTAGTAAGAGCTGATGAGTCACAGAGAGAGTAGCGGCTCTGAGCGGTAGTGATGAGAGAACTGAAGCTGTCACGATGAAGTACACTGGAAATGGTAAGAGAGGTACTGGAGCAGCGATGGTTTAGCACAGATCACAAACTGAGAGCAGACTGGAACACAGGCAAACCACAAGGAGAACAGGAACCAGAACCACAGGCTGCAGGAAGTGAACTTGAAGAACAGGCATCAGACAGGTGACTCCATGAGGTTTAAATAGTGCTCCAGAAGTGCTTAGCCAATGAAAAGAGGGCGGAGGTCCTGAAGTGCAATAGGCTTGCACTGCACAGATCTGAATGTAGCTGAATGTATGAACTGGAGAATGTCTGATGCCTGGAACATGGCAGTTTCCAGATGAATGGACTGCAGGTAGCGAGACAGGTACTATCTGTGGGACCGGAGCATTACAGTTACCATCTGTCAATGGATTAACTCCTACTATTCTGCGATGTTATGGGGTTTTCCTTTCTGTCACTTTGTGGTATTTTCCTCCAATTTGGCATTATTTGATCTCTTATTACGGAGATCTCTAACCAATGTTTCTATTAAAATCATGTTTGACTCTTTGGTTGATTTTTTATGATATTTTCTTGATTTGCAATCCCGCTACTAATTATATAGCTCAGTTTCTTTTTCCATATACAAGTTTTATCCCTTTCAATCTTTTTTTATTATCTTTATTTGGAACTCTCATGTATATATATATATATATATATATATAAATATATATATAGTATTATAGGATCCTCTACTTTATTAATTCTATAATACAATATTTATATATAGATTGAAAAGATAGAATGATCTTTCTGCGCTGTGGACCCCAAAATAACACTGTGATGGAAAATGAGTGAAGTCCAGCGGAATTCAATTTGCAGATGGCAATCAGCGTGATGTACAAGCCGCGGAGTTCAGCAGTTACAGATGTCCCTCCCAGAGATATGTAATCCGGTACGGTCTTAATGAACACAGAAATAAGCAGAGCCACCGACGCATTTCGATCCCCTGTCACGGGCAGGGCTGCCAAGAGGAATTCAGGGCCCGGGTACAACAAATTCATGGGGCCCCCCCCTCATAGTCGAGTAAGCCCCAATTTTTTTTAGTGTGTAGTAATACATTCAGGGGCGTGGCAATGCGCCGTTGGGGCGTGGCTAGCCTAACGGCGGTGCAAAATTTTTCAGAGGTGTGGTCATGCATTTGGGGCGTGTCAAATGCGCCATTGGGGCGTGGCTAGCATCAAAATCACTAGTGTAGTATACAAAGAATGCAGTGTGTACACAAACAGTTCAGTCTTGGCCTACACCTTACATTGGGCACAACATTCACCAAAATTGCCATTGTCCACTACTAGAATCACAACATTTCACACAGTGTGCTGCTCTCTCCTACCTGTTTTTCTCACTTTCTCCACATGTGTCGGCTGCTGGTTTCTTTAGTTGTGGCTTGTCCGGATCCGGGAATGTTGAAGGACCTATTTTGAAAAAAAATGGCTACATTTAGAAAATTACAGCCAGCCCCCGGGGGTTAAATCAATAGCACTCACGATTAATAATTAGGCCTTCCTCCAGCCCCAACATTAAAATAATACTATTCACATTTAATAAATAAACCTATTTCCCTTCCTGCAAACAGCCCCAGCAGTATCTATTTCTTGAAACCATCACTGCCATTAAATAATTCATAGTCACATTTAATAAATAGACCTCATTCTCCCTAAACTCACCCCAAGATTCAATAGCCCCCAAACCTTTTTTCTCCTCTGTTCCTCTCTCCTTTTTTTCCTCCACTGTTCCTCTTTCCCCACTTTTTTTCCTCCTCTGTTTCCTCTTTCCCAATTTTTTTCTCCTCTGTTCCTCTCTCCCACTTTTTTTTCCTTCCTCTATTTATCGTTCCCACTTTTTTTCCTCCACTGTTCCCCTTTCCCACTTTTTTTTCTCCTCTGTTCCTCTCTCCCACTTTTTTTCCTCCTCTGTTCCTCTTTCCCACTTTTTTTTCCTCCACTGTTCCTCTTTCCCACCTTTTTTTTTCTCCTCTGTTCCTCTCTCCTTTTTTTTTCTCCTCTGTTCCTCTTTCCCACTTTTTTTTTTATTCCTCTGTGGCTCTCTGCTTTTTTTCCTCCACTGTTCCTCTTGCCCACTTTTTTTCTCCTCTGTTCCTCTCTCCCACTTTTTTTTTCCTCCTCTGTTCATCTTTCCCACTTTTTTTTCCTCCATTGTTCCTCTTTCCCACTTTTTTGTCTCCTCTGTTCCTCTCTCCCACTTTTTTTTCCTCCTCTGTTCCTCTTTCCCCACTTTTTTTTCCTCCACTGTTCCTCTTTCCCACCTTTTTTTCTCCTCTGTTCCTCTCTCCTTTTTTTCTCCTCTGTTCCTCTTTCCCACTTTTTTTTTTATTCCTCTGTGGCTCTCTGCTTTTTTTCCTCCTCTGTTTCTCTCCCCTTTCTTTATAGTACTGTCCCTCTCTATTTTCCTCCCCTTGCCTCTCCGTTTCTTTACTTACCTTTTGTCAACTTCTTTCCTTTCTTTTCTTCTCTTCTGTCTCCTCTTCTGTCTTCTTTCTTCATGCTGGCTGCGGCGCTCCTCACTGACTGACACGGGCGTGACTTGATGATGTCACGCCCGGCAGTCAGTGTGAATGGAGAAGAGGAGAGGAGGGACACGGCGCCGCGCGATCACGTGAGTATCGGGTTTTTTTTTGGTTTTCTTTCTTCCAGCTCCCCCACCAATGAATAACCCCTCCCCCCCCCCCCCCCCCCCGCGGGAAAAAAAATATGTAAAAAAAAAAATCGCAAAAAGAAAATTAAAAACAATAAAAAAAAATAATTAAATTAGCGGGGGCATGGCCGGGCCCGGGTAAAATGTACCCGCTCCCCCCCTCTCGGCGGCCCTGGTCACGGGATCTTTTTCAAGGTGATCACCTTGAGAAAGATGGACTTCACTCATTTTCCATCACAGTGTCCAAGATTGTTGGATCAGAGTTTAATATACTACATGCTGATTATCAACTGTTTTCCGGTAGGAGTATTTATGTTTTAACAGTTATTAAAGAAACATTTTTATCTTGGAGATGTCCGTCTTCTTTCCCTCTCGCTATATCGGTTGAGATGATAAAGGGATAGAAGGTTTTGAAGTGCCAATACTAAAGATTACTCGTTGTAAGTAGTACTCCCTGCGGGAGATTTCCCACACCGTAGGAGGATTATAGACTGCATCTGGTGGAATGTTTATTTTGAAAGCTTTCATCTTGAGACTACGATTTTATATCTTTTTATTATTTTTATTATTTGTATCATTCCAATACATTGTATGTTATCGGATATTTGTGATTAGGATTACCTAATTTAATATAATAAAGGATTACGCTATTGCCTTTCCTTTTCTCTTTACATGTGTACCACCATTGGAGAGTGAAGAGAATCGGATACATCTAGACCAGGGGTGTCCAACCTTTTAGCTTCCCTGGGCAACATTGGAAGACGACGAGTTGGTTTGGGCCGCACATAAAATACACTAACACTAACGATAGCTGATCATCCAAAAAAACATAGAAAATATAGTTAACATATTAAACTTACTTGGAAATGAAGTTAGTTAGAGTTAGGAAACCTGTTGCAGAATCATGATTAAAGCAGTAGTCCCATTACTAGCTGCAATTTAACTTACCTGCATCTGCCCCTTAGTGGGGTTCGGGGAATTAAATGCCCAAAACTTTTTTTTTCTCTCTTTCTGCACTCATGAATCATTTTTTTTATTGACCAGTTTGAAAATGGTCATCGATATAGGTAGCATCAGGAGGACTAATAGAAATCTACAGAGATTTAAAGATAGGGTGGCGGGAAAAATGACTCATGGAGCAGCCTCCGATGAGGGTAACAGTGGGTGATAATTTCACCCTACTCAGCACTGCACATTTAAAATTGGTTTAAAATATTAAAAATACAATCATCTCTTAATATTTATATTAGATACATACAGAGAACACAGCTAGTTCATAATTGCATGGTGCAGAAAGTCCAAATTTAGAGTAACAACAATAAGATACTGGATAATCTTTCACTGCTGCTGATAGTTTCGGCGGGTGACTCCTCTGTGCTGCGCTACGCAATGGATGTTGGGTGTGATGACGTCACCCCCGACATTCACTGCGAGCACCGCACAGAGGAGGAGACCAGGGAGGGAGCCGGTGCGCCAGCTGACGTGACCGCAAGGTAAGTATTTTCTTTTTCTTTTTTTTTTGCAGGATATTTTTTTTCATTAACAGCGCTGCCCCCTTGTCACAACCGCTGGGCCACATTTACAGGCGGGCTGGGCCTGATCTAGACGATCAAATATAAGA